>NW_025776816.1:0-181277 GCF_021130785.1 Homalodisca vitripennis | reverse complement strand
GATCCAGGAATCGGTTCATTACTAGTCTACTCCTGAGGGAATGAAAAATTAACCGAATCTGAGCTTCCTACTTTCTTGAGCTGTTGCTTTGTAAAATGTTGTCAAATCTGCTACGAATAAAGGAAAAATCTTCGAAATCTTAATAAAATTTAATCATCATAAAACATTTTTACTAAAAACATACTTTAATAAAAAAACTTTTCTACTAAATAGCAAACATGAACTCACCAAGCTCTCTTCAGTTTCTAGCATTTCAAGAAGTTGCCAGGGGGGAAAATTGTAAAGAGTTCAAAGAGTTTACCAGAATATTGCAAACTACAATTGATATCAGCATTAAATTTAAAGGACTTTGGATTCCAAATATATTTCAACACGGATAGCTCTAGCGGACATGTATGAATTAATTTCAAAAGATCTTGGACAAAGGTTAAAAGAAAAAACAGCAAACAGAATATTTTAAGCAATTTTGTATGGAGTTTTTTGGGCAACTATTATAACTTTATCCACCATAATTTGATCAAAACTATGAAGTATTGGAGCTAACAGAAGTGTTTATGAAAGAGGATGTAGGAATTATAACAGCATTACTAGAGACTCTTTGTCAATATCCAAGATTTATCAATAAAATTCATTAAACAAAAACAAAGAATTCTTGCTTTTCGTTTTTGATGACATTTTGGATGAAATGAAACACATTAATGTTCGTAATATTCCTTGTGATTCTAAAGAAGAAAGAGAAAATCTAATTCTTGAAAAATTCAAGCGTTTACATGGCGGTTGGAGCCCCGAGGAGTTGGAAGTATATTGATCAAGCCACGAAATAAAATCCTTATTCTACAAAATTGATAGTAACACAGTCTTTATCTTTAATAGTCTTCTTTCCAGTAACAACCAAGTGTAATTTATCATGTTTTATTCAATTCTTTAATCTTTTTTCCATCCAAAAACAGTCAAAAGTCTGTTCGGTAAGTGTACTTTATAATCTTCCAACTCGGCAATTATTGTAAACCCGAATTTATCCTTCATTTTCTCCAAATTCAAAATTTTGTATTTCTTATTTTCTTCCAATTCATTTAACTTCTTATACTCTTTAAACTTACATTCTCCAATATCATTTAACTCCTTCAAGAACTCCATTTAAATAGAAAAAATTTCAAAGTCAAAAAGTGCAAAACCATTTCTCGGTCGACCTTTTCCTCCTCCCTCTGTCTCTTTCTCTCTCCCTCTCTTTTTATGCCTATGACACGATCACTTCTGGCCGTTTATAGGCTAGGATCTATATTCAGGCTAGAGAGAGAGAAGAGCGAGATACGGATAGAGAAATGGTTCCGGGAATACGATCTGAATACTTCTGAACTTGGTGTTTCTCCGCTATGGCCACTCGCATTGAAACAGTTCAGAAGTAAACTTCCTAACCGACCAAACCGAATTCGCGGACATATATACTGAGCAAGAAACTACAACATCCAATCGAGAAGTAAAAATTTAACAAATTAATTTAAAATATAATTTGAAAATTACAAGTAACAAAATGTACGCATATTTAAAATAGGTAAAATTATCTTACATTTAAAAAAAGAAAATGTTATAATAGTTAACGGAAACACAATTTTTTATTCTTTAAAAGCAATCCTGCATTACCGACATTTTAGTTCCGAAAGAATGCGCTATGCACGAGGTGTGCTACTACAGACCGACCATCACGATAATCGCTTCGCCTGCGTCATATCCGTAGTGATATCACGCCGTGAGAGGCGCAATCGTTTGGTTTACAAGCACCATTTAGTTAAATAAATTTTTCTATCTAAATGGAGCGCGAAAAAATATCATGTCCGTTCTGCAAAAAAGAAATTTTAAGAAAAAACTATGATCGCCATTATAATTCTAAAAGTCACGAAAAAAAACAAGCAAATTTACGATAATGAACTAAATTATTTAAGACAATGGGCTAGAGAAAATAAAATTGCCGATCACGAAAACATGTTTTAATATTGAGAAATTACGTGAATTAAAGAGAAATTTCAAAGTTGAAAAGAAAAATCTCGACCTATTTTAATGATGAAAAACTTCATTCAATAGCTGAAAAGTTGGCTATCGGTACTAACGATAAAACCAAGTCTGAAATCATTGAAAACATTGATAAAACTCTTCACGAAAAACCTGAAAATATCATAGATGTTGAAGTTTTTATCCTCTGTGAAAGGTCTTTTCAAGCAATACATTTTAACGAATTTGAGCGACAATTTTATGTCAATTTACAAATATCTTTCAATTATGCGCCCAGAAATTAAAGATTTAATAGAAAAATTTCAAGAAAATGTTAAAAATACGAAAGGTTATCTCTCTTTGGAATGTGAATACGAACGAACTTTAGTGAACGGTGAAACGCAAACATGTCCAATGTATTTTACTATCAAAGCAGACGAAATCTTTGACGTAAACGACTTTATTACTAAGCAATTTAATAAATTAACACATCGAGAACAAACGAATAATCCAAATAAAGGTTCCGGATGGACATTTAAAAGTTGTAAACAACTAGTTTTGAGCCTTAACAAACACTAAATGATGAACGCAGGATCATATATCGATTTACCACAAGAGATCAAGGTAAAAAAAGCTTGTGTAAATATCAAAAATAAAGATGACTTCTGTTTTATTTACTCTATCCGATGCGCTATTGAAAAACCTAAAAGAGACTGTGAACGTGTGAAGCAATACGAGAAATTTTTAAATGATGAAATATTTTCAGGTTTTGAGTATCCAATGTCATTTAAAGATGTAAAGTTGTTTGAAAAACGAAGCTACAATTCCAAGTATAAGTATCCAAAAAATGTCTATTAATATCTATACTTATGATGAAAAACTACATATTGTTCCGTTGCAAATTTCAGAAATATATGATGCAGAATTAAATATTGATCTACTGTAATGTAAAAAATGAAGAAACATCTCATTATGTTTTGATAACAGATTTAAATAAGCTCGTTTTCTCTCAGTTATCTAAGCATGAACACAAAAAATTTCTATGCAGAAGATGTTTAAGCCATTTCTACAAATCTGGAGATTTAAACAGATCATTTAGAAATTTGCAAGCAACATGAAGTTTGTAAGCCAATTATGCCGTTTTCAGGTCAAACAACTAAATTTACTAAATTATCAAAAGAAGTTTAGCCATCCGTACGTTATTTATATGGATTTTGAGAGCATATTAGAAAAAATTCCGACATGCAAGAACAATCCACAAAGATCGACTACAACCAAGATTCAGAAACACATTCCTTATGGATTTACTCTATATTTAGTGTCGAAATGTGACCAATCGCATGTACAAACCTATATGTTATAGAGCAAAAAATGAAGACGATTTGCCTAATGTTTCCTGCAAAAATTGTTTGAAGAACTTAATAAATTATCGAAATACATAGCTAAAAAGTATAATTCTAAGAATAAAAAACCTATGAAATTGACTGAAGAAGAAGAAATTTCATACCAAAATGCAAACGTTTGTCCACATCTGTGAATGGTCTGCTTATGATGTTGGGTCCAATTCAGTATGGTTTTACTCCTGATAGTTGGAAAGATAAGAGTTATAATAAAGTAAGAGATCATTGTCATTTAACTGGCAAATTTCGAGGAGCAGCTCATAGAGTTTGCAATGTGAATCTCAAGTTTCCTCAAAATATTCCATATTCCAGTTTTCTGTCACAATATGAGTAACTACGATACTCATTTGTACATAAAAGAATTGGCGAAACAATATGGAAACGTTGATTTGATTGCAAAACACAGACGAAAAATATATAAATTATTCTGTAAATTCTGGATATGGCTATGAGTTTGACAATGATAAACCTAGAAAATTTATAAAGTTCTCTTTCGTAGACACATTTAGATTCATGGCCTCGTCTATTGAAAAGTTAGCTAAAAACCTCAAGAAAGAAGACTTCAAACATACAAATCATTTTATACAAGATGGTCTGAACGCAATTCTTGAAAGACAACCAAATGACGAAGAAGAAATCTTTAAAATTCTATCTGGAAAAGGAATATTTCCCTATGAATTTATCGATAGTATTGAAAAACTTGATTACATAGAAGAGCTGAAAATTGAAGATTTCTATTCACTTTTGACAGATGAGAGCATATCTGAGAAAGATTATCAACATTACTTGAGCGTTTGGAACAAATTAAAAGATAAAAATCTTGGAAATTACTCTGATTTGTACAATATACAAGATGTACTATTGCTCGCTGATATATTCGAAAACTTCCAGAAACATTTGTCTAAATTGTTACAAACTTGATCCGGCACATTATCTAACAGCTCCAAGTCTCGCATGGGACGCTATGTTAAAATTAACGAAAATCGAGCTTCAACTGATACACGATTACGATATGTATTTAATGATTGAAAAAGGTATTCGTGGAGGTATTTCTCAATGTATTAAGCGATATGTGAAAGCAAATAACAAATATTTGAAAGATTTCGATAAGACAAAACCTGAAAAACTATTTACTTTATGTCGATGCAAACAACCTTTATTGGTTTATGGTCTTATGCAAAAACTGCCGTATAGTGATATCAAGTGGATGGATCCAAAAACGTATACAAAAGAAGAGTGGATAGAAACAATTTTGGAACTCACTGGTGACGAAAACTATGGCTATATTCTTGAAGTCGATCTTGGATATCCAACAAATTTACACGAACATCACAAGGATTTGCCTCTTGCTCCTGAACATTATAAAAAATAAGTTGTGCACCACTCTATTAGATAAAACTGAATACGTCGTTCATTCGAGAAATTTGAAATTCTATCTGGAACAAGGAATGGTGTTAAAACATGTGAATAGAGTGATAGCATTCGATCAGAAGCCTTTTATAAGAGATTACATTGATTTTAACACAAACATGAGAACCAAAGCTACAAGTGACTTTGAGAAGGACTTTTATAAGCTGATGAACAACTCAGTTTTTGGAAAAAGTATGGAAAATGTGCGAAATAGATGTGATATTAGACTAGGAAATGAAGAATTTTCAATGAAACAAGCTAAGAAAACAAATTTCAAGTGCTTTAGTATCTTTGACGACAACTGTATAGCGAGTCACATGTTCAAACAAAAGGTTAAATTTAACAAACCGATCTACATAGGATTTTTCAGTTCTTGACCTATCAAAATTGTTAATTTATGAGTTTTATTACGATAAATTAAAGAAGTTTGACCCAGATTTGAATCTGTGTTACATGGATACAGACAGTTATTTCCTAGAATTGAAACGAGATCCTTTTAAAATTATTAAAGAAAATATAAGATGGACTTTTGATACAAGTGATTATCCAAAAGATCACGAATGTTTCACTACTAGAAATAAGAAGGTAATAGGGAAATTCAAAGATGAGTTAAATAGCGAAGTTTTAGAAGAATTTTGTGGATTGAGATCGAAAATGTACTCGTACAAGTATCTAGACAAAAATCCAGTTAGGTGTAAAGGAATTAAGAGAAGCATTGTAAATAAAACAATAAATATCGAAAACTTGAAGAGATGTTTGTTCGAAGATAAAGAAGAATTTAGGGAGATGACAGTAATCAAAAGCTATAAACATGAGTTGTACACAGTTACCATAAACAAGCTGGCACTGAACGCTAAAGATGATAAGAGAATTGTCCTAGAAAATAAGATCGATACAGTACCGTATGGATATAAAACAGATATTTTAGATGAATTAAATAAACTTGGAAACTTTGATATGTAAATGGAAGATGATTTAATTCACTGTCACAAGTGTAAAAAGAAAACGAAAAATATAGATTCTAAGATTGTTCAAACTCAAAACGGACTGTATAGAATTGCAGCAAAATGTTCAAAATGTAAGACAAATAAGAGTAAATTTATAAAGAATCCTTATGAAAAACAAGTAAAGAAAGAATTGAAGAATAAAGAAGAAATAGAGATTGAAGCTAGAGAAATTCATGCACCAGTACGAAAAAAGTTTAAAAAGAGAAAAATTATAACTTTAGGAATTGACGATTTATGGGCAGCAGATTTAGTAATAATGTCTAACTATTCGGGATCAAAATGATGGATTCAAGTATATGTTAAATGTTATTGATACTTTCTCAAAATATGCTTGGTCAAGAGCTATCTAAAGAAAAAAACGGTAAAGATGTTTCAAAAGCCTTCGAAGATATAGTAAAAAGACGCGATAAAGATCAATCACAAACCACCAAATCTACTTCATACAGATAAGGGTTTAGAGTTTAAAAATAAAGAATTTAACGAAGTTTTTGAGAAAATACAACATTAAGATTTATCATACTGAAAACGAAGAGAAATCAAGTATTGTAGAGAGATATAACCAGAACTCAAAATGAAAAGAATGAAGGTTCTTTTTGAGATTAATAAAAACTTTAAATGGATCGATATTCTTCAAGAAATCGTAAAGAAATATAACGATACTGTTCATAGCACAATCAAAATGAAGCCTAAAGACCGTAGATAAAGATGCAGAAAAAGAGTTATTAGAGTCGGTTTTTAAGTATGTTCCACCAGAAATTCACACGAAAACTAAATTTAAAGTCAATGATCATGTAAGAATTGTTAGTAAAAAACAAACATTTTCGAACAAATATAAGAACAATTGGTCAAGAGAAATCTTTGTGATTTATCAAATTAATAACACAGATCCTGTAACTTATAGTATAAAAGATTTAAAATAATGAAGAAATAACCGGAAAGTTTTATGAATATGAATTGAGAAAGTCAAAGATTTTTTTCTATATAAATGGGGAGGCCCAAAAGAAATGTACAATATGTCAAGAATTTAGACTTTTTGAAGAATTTTCTAAAAATAAGAATACCAAAGATGGGATTATACTATTATTGTAAAGATTGTAATAAGAAATATAGAAAAGAATTATATGATAAAATGGAAAAATTAACTTTAGAAGAGAAAGAATGCACACGCTGTAAAATAGTTAAGAATATTTCTGAATTTAACAATTGGCATTATAGTAAAGATAAAAAAACAAGCATATTGTAAAGAATGTATTAGAGAAATCTTTAGTTCATTGCGTATGCGGAAGAGAAATTCAACAATTCTATAATCTTAAAAGACATTTACAAAACAAAACTATCATAATTCGAATGTTTAGTAAAATTTAGAAAACATTTTCATCGTGTAATTTAGATATTCTATAAAATCAGTCGAGATTCTGCCATATTTTGTAGTAAAATGATTTTCCGTTGTATAAAATATTCAAAGATTTCTTTCATTTGGTTATACAGATTGATAGAATTTGGTTTCGTCATCAATGAACAAAATCTCTAATTCAGGATAATTTATTTTTAGATGTTTTAATCGGTTTGGTATTTCTCGTTTCTGAGCTCTGATAACGTAATAAGGCCATTCCCACATGTGATTCTTCTTAATTAACACAAAAACATGGTGTTTTTTTCTTATCAAAATCTTTACATACCATATCTCTCTTCATTAATTCCATTCGCAATTCTTGATTCTCTATTTTCAATGATTTCATTTCATCTTTAATTTTGTAACTGTTTTATTTCATCTTTTAACTGCTTATTTTCGTTTTCAAGTTTGTACTCGCCATATTTTCTAATACTCGGTAAAACTTCTTTTGTAACCCAATTTTTGAAGATTTTTGCCTCTTTTTTATGTGATCTCAAAATTAAAGAATAAAAGTCCAGATTCATTGATAAAAACAGTGTCAGGATGAAGATTGTTAAGGGGCCATTCGAATAGCCCCTTGTTTTTTTAAGTAAAAATATTGAATTTTGTCATCATCTTCAACATTTAATTTAATTGCGTTTTTTGTTTTTTCATAACCTAATATTTCACAAACATCTTTAGCCTTAAACCAGATTACATTGTTTTCGTCTACAATCGTTACAATGTCTTTTATTATTGAATATAAGTTGATTATTGAATAGGTCTACAACTGACTCCATTTAGATAGAAAAGAAATTTAACTAGTAATTTTTATTTTGAGAATAAAGCCCAGATTCATTGATAAAAACAGTGTCAGGATGAAGATTGTTAAGGGGTCTATGGGATAGACTCCTGTAATTTATACATTCAAAAGTTGTTTTATATCGTCATTATCGACATTATTTATGATAGCTTGCCTCGTATTTTTCATATTCTAATACTTCTGCAACATCTTTAGCTTTTAAACCAGATTACATTGTTTTCGTCTACAATCGTTACAATGTCTTTGTTATTGAATGTAGATCTACAACTGACTCCATTTAACTAGTAATTTTTATTTTGAGTGTAAAGTCCAGATTCATTGATAAAAACAGTGTTTTTTTGAAAGTTTGAAGGTAAGAACGATTCGTTCCCCCCCTTTGATTCATCATTCTTTCGACAATCTTAAATATATTGTTGTTTTACTCTCAATTATTTAATAAATTTTCCCTCAGAGTCTTGTATAGTTAGAACGATTTTTTGAATTCTTTTAATATTTTTTTCTAATTGGGAATATAATCGATTTCATTCGGGTTTTTTTCACTGATTTTTGATCCATAAACAACATTTGGGAAAAATGTGTACAAAATTTCAGATTCTTTGTGTAAATGTTCGGTATGATTTTTCAAAACTAGGTTCAACGAGATTACAATGTACTTCAATTACATCAAACGGTCTAAATTTTGGCGTTTTATTTCCTAAATATACCTGATTTGGCTCAATAGTTTCTTGAACAAACCCTAATAAATCTACAATAATTGTTGAAAACATTATTCTTACTGGTGATTTTATTTGAATTTTATTAGAGAGATAATTTTTTTTGCATTTCAAACTTGTTTTCGTCAAAGTTTAAAGATTTATCTGATTGTTTGAATGTTTTTAGATAATTTTTAAGGGAATTTTTTATTTGATCGAAGGTATAATATCCTTTGTTTAAACCATAATATTTTGTTACGTTCTTCTCACTAAATCCTATACAAATAAGGGAGAACTTTCACTAATATTTATTACAAAATTATCAGAATAAAAGCCGCTTAAACCGATAAAATAATTTGATTCTTCCTCTAAGTGTATAGGATGTTCCAAGTTTTAAAAATAATTGAGAGCTTTCTGAAGTCAACTTGAACAGCTTCATTTTCGCAAGCGTTGCTTCAAGATGAAAATCTTCTATTTAAATGGAGAAATTTTTAAAGCAAAAAGATCAGATAAAACTTCAAACGTTTGAAGAAAATAAGAAAGATCAACCAATCAGATTGTTAATTGTTGGTTCAAGTGGATGTGGAAAAACAACTTTATTATTGAATTTTATCTACAATAGGTTGATTCCTTATTCCAATTTATACGTCCTTTAGCAAGTCTTTGGAAACAAGACGCATATAAAAAATTACAAGAAAGATTTGAAAATATTGAGAAGAACTTAAGTAAGAAAATATCATATTTTTATAATGCTTCCGAGGACATAGTTCCATTAAGCGAATATAAACCGAATTCTTTAATCGTTTTTGATGATTGTATTTTGGAAAATCAAGACGTTATCAAGGAATATTTCGTAATGTCTCGTCACAAAAACATATCTTGTATCTATCTTTCCCAATGCTTTTCAAAGGTTGATAAACAAGTTATTAGAAATAATTTGAATATGTTGTGTGTTTTTAAGCAAGACGATCACTATTCGAGAAAGATTTACAACAATTATGTGGGATCTGATATGAGTTTTAACCTCTTTAATGAATTATGTGATAAAATTTGGAAAGAAGACTATGGATTTTTAACTATTAATCTAACTTTGAAGCCTAAAAATGGTAAATATTTGAATAAGTTTTCTAATATAAATGCTGCTCAGTGGTCTGACAAATCTACTTGATAAAATATTTGTTACAATTATTTTTACATTATCTTTACTTTTTATTTACATTTATGAAAATAACAGAAAAACGGTAAATCTGTTCACGTTCCACGTTTTACGTTCCACGTTTTCACGTTTTCGTGTTCACGTTTTACGTTTCACGTTCACGTTTTACGTTCCACGTTTCGTGTTCTCGTTTCGTGTTCACGTTTCCACGTTCCACGTTCACGTTTTACGTTCCGTGTTCACGTTTCGTGTTCACGTTTCACGTTTCGTGTTCACGTTCCACGTTTCGTGTTCACGTTCAACGTTTCGTGTTCACGTTCTCGTTCACGTTCTCGTTCACGTTCACGTTCTCGTTCACGTTCTCGTTCACGTTCTCGTTCTCGTTCACGTTCTCGTTCACGTTTTACGTTCCACGTTCACGTTTTACGTTCCACGTTCACGTTTTACGTTCCACGTTCACGTTTTTTACGTTCCACGTTCACGTTTTTACGTTCCACGTTCACGTTTTTACGTTCCACGTTTCAAAATTTTCCTACATAAATGGCGAACGTAACTTCTGAAGAAGCGAAAAAACTTGATCAAATCGAAAAGAAATTAATCAAAGAATTTAAAGAACAGATTCGAATGGATGAAGAAGAACAAGAACTTATTCAAAAAATTAATCAACCTGTAACTTCTGCAATAAAAAATGTTGAGGGCAAAATTGAAAATGTTTTTAAGCGATAATCAAAATTTAATGAATTTGGTTCCAGTTGTACGACAATTTGCCGATATTTCGATTCCAGAATCTGAAGAGTTTGAATTGCCAAAATTACCATCTTCAACACCATTTAGACCTCGAATCATTGAAGACTCTACCATAGTTGAACCAATAAGTCCTGGAACAACGGATATAATAATTGGTGAAATTGGTAAAAAATTTCTTCCTAGAGCAAAGGATGATAAATTTGGTTTGTATTGGGACAGAAAAAAGAAAAGTTTTATGATTGGAAATTTGCCCGTGAATTTTGAGCATAATGATATCATTATTAATGAAAAAAACATATGAAGGTACTCAGGGTTTATGGAGATTATTAACAGGCACTGATGTTCCAAAAGATAATTTATATTCTGAAGAAGATTTGAAAAAGTATACTGAAATTTTATGGAAATCTGATTCAATTTTACAAAAATAATGATCCATCAACTAAGAAACCAAAGTCAAGTAAAGGTAAAAAATATCTCAATTTGATTAAACAATTTGGGAAAAAAAGAATCGAAGGATCAGGTGTGAGAAAATACAGTGATAATAAGATTGAATACAGATATATCGACGATTTGACAAAACTCGATGGAATTATTAATTATATTTATGCTCAAGAAAAGGCTGGAAACAACAATTTTTTGAACGAAAAGAAAGCGATTAAAGATTTTATTTCGAACAAACTTGATGAGGTGATTGAAAAACCTGATGGAATTAAATATTTAAAAACGAATTTTGCCGGCAATAAGTTCATCTATGATTGAGGGTAGTGGACTTTTGAATGATTTTATCAACAATTTACCTTTTGAATTACACGTACCAACTTATCAGTATCTGGGGCCCGGCACAAAACTCGAAAAAAGACTAAAAAGAGGAGATACTGGTATAAATAAATTAGATCAAGCTGCTATGGAACACGATATTTTTTATGCAAAACATAGAGACACAAATTCCAGACATATCGCAGATAAAGTTTTGCAAGATAAGGCAATGGATAGATTTTTTATCAAAAGATGCTAGTTTAGGTGAAAGATTTGTTGCGCTTCCAACAGCTGGAGCAATGTTTTTGAAGAGAAAACTAGGAATGCGAATCGAAGAGAACTTGAAATTTTAACTATATAAAATGGAGGTGAATGTAAATTTCAGCAAAAATCAGAAAGAAAAAAAATAAAATCCGCTTTTAAGAAGAAAATACCCGTTAGTATTCAATTTAAAATAGATCAACTAAAAAATGGGCGAAGATAAGATATTTTTAACAAATAGACAATACAATAAACTCGAAAAACATAAGAAAAACAATAAAGGAACCAGAATAGAATTTTCTTATAATCAGTTTGAAAGAACTTAAAAATGGTGGACTTTTGAAAGATTTATTAGATTTTGGAGAAAATATTCCAGTTGTTAAAAATGTTGTTCCTTATGTTCGTAAAGCTGCTCCAATCGTTAAAAAGGATGTGATTCCTATTGTTCGAAACTTTTAAATTGGTTAGATAAAGAGTTTGGAAGATGTTACAGGATCTGGATTAGATGAGAAAAACTTTGAATTACGTGAAATCAAACATTGAAAAAAAAAATTTAAACCTTTAAACATTCGGAGAATTGGAAGAAATCTGTAAAAACATTAAACATTTTAGAGGAAATCTTCATGAGAGATACATTACCTGAAAAAGTTAAGAAATTTGAATGTGGAATTGTGAATTTAGACTCGATTATGGGAAGTGGAACACATTGGATTTGTTTATTAATAAAAATGATAAGAATGCATATTATTTTGATTCGTATGGAAGCAATTGAGGACAAAACCACCGAGAGAATTGATCCAATATTTAAAAAAATCAAACGTTTATTATAACAATTCTCAAAATTCAAGACTACAAAGATCCCCCAATTTTGTGGTCATTTATGTGTTTTTGTTTTGAATGAACTGAGTAATGGTAAAGATTTTAAAGAAGTTGTTAACAAATTATTGCTTAATAAATATGGATTCACAAAATATTTTTTGACGTATTTGGAACACAAATTATTCAAAATGTAGATAATAGTTTGAATTTTGATAGTTTGAGAAATGAGTTTGATAACAAGTTAGAGAATTTATTACAAACCCTTCCAGATTCAGATATGTTTGCTGTCGAGATTGAAGATTTTAAAGCAGAATATGATAACAAACTTGCAAATTTCATGAGTTCAAATGAAGTTGCTGATAAAAATAAAAACATTGGAAAAAGAAGTTGATGATGGTGTAAAAAAAATTATTTACCAATTTAATGTCTCATATCGAAAAAAGCTGATAAAATTACTGAAGCGATCAAAGTTGAAAAGAATTTATGTTAGTTTGGCTAATAAAAAAAAGAATTGTCGGTGTTCGACCTGGTATTGACAAACATGATGTTGTTGTTAAAGAACAAATTTTAAAACCTCTAAAATTATCAGAAAACATCGATATTGTTGATTTACATGATCCGAATGTTAAAAATGCCTTAGATTTTAAAGGAAAAAGAATTAGCAGTGTTAGTAAAGGAATTAAATCCATTTGATGTTGTTGTAATGATTCAATTAGAAGATCCTATTAAAATGTTTAATGAACTAAAACAAAATTATGAGAATCATAAACAGCATGTTAAAGATTTTACAACAGAAGTCTATGACAAGTTAGAAGCCAGAAAATAGAAGAATCAGTAGACGATGTTGGTGAATTACTTGATAAAGTAAATAAACTAGAAGAAAACTTTAATACATATAAAAATAATGTTTAATGAATTAGTTGGTGTAGCAAATTAACAAAAATTCTGGAAAATTTTGGTACACGTTTCAATGAGAAAGTAACACATAATAATGAATTACTTAAAAGAATAGATGATCAATACTCTTTATATCTCGATAAAGTAAATAAACTAGAAGAAAACTTTAATAAATTTTAAAGAAGATGTTTAATAAATCTTTTGAAAACATTGATAACAGATTTAATAGATTAGGCGGTTATGATGATTCATTTTAAATTTTCCCCTAAATAAATGGCGCTCATATATTGTGTGAGATGTAAAGAAAAAACTGCAACAAATGATATAAAATACTATGCAAACATCAATGGAGTTAAGAGAATATCTGGAAAATGTGGTGAATGTAACACTAAAAAGAGCCAATTTATAAAAACTTGATTTTGAAATTTTTTCCTAATAAATAGAGATGGCGGGACATTACAGTGCTTTCGATCTTTTTTATCATGCAACATGAAAGAGATTTGAAAAAAGAACATTGGGATGACATTTCTCAAAAATATGAATTATCCGAAGATATGATGAGATTATACGTAAACAAATTGAATTGGTATAACATTGCAAAATATCAAACTCTGTCCCCCAGAGTTCATTCAAGAAAATATACATTATCAATTAAAAGATCATATGTCTGTTCTTTGTCTCTATCAACACTTGAGTATAAAGTTTTTGGATGAAAATAAAGATACAGTTGATTGGAACAATATTATAGATAGCGGTTACTATCCTGTGCAAATTTTTATTGAAATATGTGACCGAGATCGCAAAATTTAAGGAAGAGAATCCTGAATATGACGAAGTAGATCATTAAAAATGACTCTAATCTTTTTAATTATTTTACTAAAATTTATATCTTTTCTTATAAAAACGTACATTAGATCGATGAAAAAAATGATACATGATGTTTAAAATTTCTAAATTTTCTCTTATTAAATGGCGGACTACAGAAAATATGCTAGTGATGTTGAAAGGGCGGAGTTTAAAAATGTCTATCCAATTAGTAAACAACATTTGAAATGAACCGAATAAAAAGAACTGAGTTTTAATATTGATTTTGGAGATAACTTTTGCTCGTCTAACTTCCAGTTTTATATTTCTGGAACTTTAACAAAACAAGATGGTCAAGCATATCTTGGAACTGATAATGTTAGATTAATCGATAATTTTATACCGTTTTTATTTTCTAAGATTGAAGTAAGAAAACACAATAAATTGATAGAAGAAGTCGAAAACTGTGGCCAATTAAGCACAATTAAAGGAACTATTTCGTATTCAAAAAGTGATGTTATTTCTCAAACTTCTAATGGGCTTTGAATCAGATTTTAAATTTGGTGTTTTTGAAGCAGCTGGAAATTTATCTCATTTTGGATTAGGATTTTTTTGAAAATTTTTACTATTCCGATCTATAAAGGAGGATTTTAATCTAAGTTTTATAAGAGCAGAAGACGATGATGTGATTCTGAAGACTGCAACTGGAAATGTTATGCCTGTTGATGGAAAAATAACAATTACAGATTTTTTTATTAGGGTGCCAATGATTGATTATAAAATCACGAGTAAAATAAGGTTGATTGATGAAATTACAAAAAGTCAAAAACATTATGTTTAATTTTCTAGATTGGCAATGTATTGAACAAAAAGGTATTTCCGGAACAACTTATTCGTTCGATATCACAAATATTTAATAGAAAATATCTTCAATCCCAAGTTCGTTATCATAGGTTTTCAAACAGATAGACAGAATAATCAAGAAAAAAAAAATCCTTCAAAGTTTGATAGTTTGGATGTAAAAAATATCAGAGTAAAGTTGAACGGTTCTTATTATCCAGATGAATTACAAAATTTAAACATTTCCGGAGGTCTTTTCAGAATCATGTATCAGATGTATCAAGATTTTAAGAAAGTTTACTGTAATAATAAGGAAATGTATTACAATCCTAAAGAATTTTTTAGCGAATAGACCTATTTATGTCATTGATACAACAAAGAGTTTTGACAAATATTTCTGGTTCAAAGAACGATATAATTATCAATATGGATTTTCAAAAAGCTGTTACAAACGCGATTTGTTATGTTGTTGTTGTCTCTGAGAAATTTTTTAGCCTATGATGTGATTAAGAACGATATTTAGAGAAATTCAGTAGTTAATGATGTTCATATTATTCTCTTTCATTCCTTCTAATATTTCAAAAATATACTCTTTCGCCCACTGAAAAAATCCCGATTTCTCCCCGTAATAATCTTTATAAATCGTACACATAATATCCTAAATAGTTTGTACAATAGAATGAAATTATTTCTATTTATCTCTGTTGTAGAAATGTAAACACAAACATTTGCGCTGAAAAATTTAATATCTCGGCAGACTTAGTTCCATAATCTCCATTTATAAAAAAAATCTTTTTGTTTAAATGGAAGAGTATAATGCCAACTGTTACAAGTGTTATAATAGAGGAGAAATTATTGATAAAAAATATTTAGTTTGTAGAGATTGTAATTTAAATTTTGTACGAAATACCTAAACCTAAGAAATTTCGAAATAAACTAACACATTTGAATAATCTGCTTACAAAATTGCAATATGGAGACAAGAGAAGCAAACAAAATTTGTTACAGAATTTAGAAAACAGAATAAAAAATTTTTACTTATCTCTTGGAACCATTGACAAAATTATTTTCCTTTTCAAAGAATACATTAGGTTTGTAGGTATCGATACACACGTTTATTATGAAAAGATATTACCTGTATTTTTTCATTATCTGGATGTTGAAATTTGTCTACGATTTTAAGCCAGAAATCCTCGATGATTTTATAGTACATTTGGGAGAAAGTAAATGAAGAACCTCGTCAAACAATGAAGATGTTGGCAATTCCCTCGACTTCTCGAGTGATTGTTAGCAAATTTCATTTTTTCCGTCTTTGAATTTTTTCTATTTAAATGGAGTTCTTGAAGGAGTTAAATGATATTGGAGAATGTAAGTTTAAAGAGTATAAGAAGTTAAATGAATTGGAAGAAAATAAGAAATACAAAATTTTGAATTGGGAGAAAATGAAGGATAAATTCGGGTTTACAATAATTGCCGAGTTGGAAGATTATAAAGTACACCTTACCGAACAGACTTTTGACTGTTTTGGATGAAAAAAAGATTAAAGAATTGAATAAACATGATAAATTACACTTGGTTGTTACTGGAAAGAAGACTATTAAAGATAAAGACTGTGTTACTATCAATTTTGTAGAATAAGGATTTTATTTCGTGGCTTGATCAATATACTTCCAACTCCTCGGGGCTCCAACCGCCATGTAAACGCTTGAATTTTTTCAAGAATTAGATTTTCTCTTTCTTCTTTAGAATCAAAAGGAATATTACGAACATTAATGTGTTTTCATTTCATCCAAAATGTCATCAAAAACGAAAAGCAAGAATTCTTTGTTTTGTTTAAATGAATTTTATTGATAAATCTTGATATTGACAAAGAGTCTCTAGTAATGCTGTATAATTTCCTACATCCTCTTTCATAAACACTTCTGTAGCTCCAATCCTTCATAGTTTTGATCAAATTATGGTGGATAAAGTTATAATAGTGCCCAAAAAACTCCATACAAAATTGCTTAAAATATTCTGTTTGCTGTTTTTCTTTTAACCTTTGTCCAAGATCTTTTGAAATTAATTCATACATGTCCGCTAGAGCTATCCGTGTTGAAATATATTTGGAATCCAAGTCCTTTAAATTTAATGCTGATATCAATTGTAGTTTGCAATATTCTGGTAACTCTTTGAACTCTTTACAATTTTCCCCCCTGGCAACTTCTTGAAATGCTAGAAACTGAAGAGAGCTTGGTGAGTTTCATGTTTGCTATTTAGTAGAAAAGTTTTTTTATTAAAGTATGTTTTTAGTAAAAATGTTTTAAATTGATTAAATTTTATTAAGATTTTCGAAGATTTTTCCTTTATTCGTAGCAGATTTGACAACATTTTAAAAGCACAGCTCAAGAAAGTAGAAACTCAGATTCGGTTAATTTTTTCATTCCTCAGGAGTAGGATAGTAATGAACCGATCCTTGGATCGCTTTTGGAGACGAACGACTGTAGATTCGGTTAATTTTTCATTGAGATTTGCTGTGTTATTTTCTCAGCTTCCTTATGGTACATTGAACAGTATTTTACATTGCTTTTCGGTCGGCTCCGAAAGTGCGCTAGGACCGCCATATTATTATCCTACTTATATATATATATATGCGTGTGTGTGTGTGTTTTGTCATCCTTTGAGGCTATCACGGTTGTTAGTTTTTTTTAATCTAAATTCAAGATAAATTCCTTTTTATTTCAACTCACGTTTTGTCGGCGTAGCAGAATTTCAATTCAAGTTCCTCGAGACGATCGGTATATAAAAAAAATACTATACTAAAGAAGCAGTAGAACACGATAGGGGTTCTTTTTTAAGAATATCCTCACGAGGTAACATCCAAAATCTCTGGTATTGTAATAGCATCAAAGCTGCAGAAACTTATGATTACGGTATTTCATCAATTTTATTTCCTTCTTACAGACTTAGGTAATGTTATTAATATTATCCGAAACTTATTGTTTTAATGTGTGATTTCAGTGACCCCTGTCTTATAACGACTCAAGATAGATGTATAAAACAGCTGAGCATTGTTGGCAAGCTCAGCGTGTGTTGGCAGTTATTCGATTGCAATCTTGAATGTTACGTTGTGTTTCAACGTTGTATAGAATAAATGTTGTAACAATTAATAATCTTGCAAATTGCCTTTGCTTTAGGAACGACGATATGTTTACAATATGTTGTTATTTACTTGATATCTTAATGAAAAGTAATATATTAGAATAGGTTATGAGATGCGTTCTATTAACTTATTTTTACTATCTATATTGTGCTATTTTAATACATAAAATTCCATTACGTATGCTTCTGCTACTTTCAACAAAGTTACAATAACAAATAATGCCATTATAGCCAAAATGTGAATATTTTAATTTCGGTTCACTACATTTAGTTTTTACAGCTATTCTGTCCCTCAAGCTTTATATATTTAAAACAGGTTTAGTTAATTCAACCACAATGTACAATAGCATTCCACTCGGAATACAAAAGGAGCAGTTGATGTAAAGACAATGTAAAATAAGTGATGTCGCAGTGCAGATACTAAGCACAAGGGATGGTTTTCCGAGTGTCTTTGTTCTCGGTTTAAACCTTTGTCAAGTCGTCTTGGGAGGTACCGAACTTACGGTCTCGTTTATAGCAGACTTGATCAAACTTCCTAAATCTATTGACCCAGTGTGGTGATACCTGAGATAATTCACTCGCAAACATATTTTTCCTTATTAGTGTAATAACAATGTTTAAGGCGAGTTCAAATGTAAAGTAATGTTTTCTATGAGATTAAAATGATAATTAAAATAGAATAATTTTTTTTAAATTATGTATCAACTCTTATAAATTAATTTGTGTCCCGTGATACTATTATTATTTGGGCTATGTGCTACTCTTGACCAAGTTCGACTCATCGTTAAGGATGTTCTACATACAATGTACCGTGTTATACTTGTAATTATATAAACACTTTAAGTTTTCACATGATAATATAAACCAAAAACAAAACAAGATGTACATTCAATATTCAGTAGTATGCAAAATAAATATACAAGCTCAATAAATCATACATACAATCGTAACAGTAGAATACTAAGTGCTGAATAAAATATTCAATAATAAGTACAGCAACATAAAATATAACAAACATAACTGAAATAAAACTATATCATAAAAAATAGTCACATGGAGCATGGAAGAACTGACAATATATGAGTGAAAATAAACCATGTAATAATAAATATATCAATGCTAATACATAACTTCAAAAAAAAGAAGTCAATCTAAAGATGCCTCGATGAATAAAGTATAGTATTTCATCAATAAAATAATATTTCTTTAAAGTTAATTAACTTCAAAAAAAAAGAAGTCAATCTAAAGATGTCTCGATGAATAAAGTATAGTATTTCATCAATAAAATAATATTTCTTTAAAGTTAATTAATTTATTTAATTCAATATTCAATTTAGCGGAAAATACTTACTAAGATGTTTCTAATATCAACTTTGTAAAGTTGAGTCCAGTGGGATTTTTTCTCATGAAGTTATATATACGTGGGTTATAAGTAATCAACCACGTATGTATAATAATAAGAAGAAATAAGCATAATAATATTTATACGCTACTCAACAACATTATGAAACATATTTTTTTATTCAATATATAGCATAGTTGTGTCAGAATCCATTTAAATTGGGAAATTGTTATTATTATATTGCACACTATTTATAACATGAAAATATTTTTTTACTTTTTGATTTATGATACAGTTGACAGCGGCTAAAAGCCATAAACAACTGCAGTATATAAATATTTACTAGAACAGCAGACGGTGAGTAACACGTTTTCATTTCCATTGTATTTCCTCTAACAAAGCAGCAGGAGCGGGTCGCTGTTACGGATCCCATTACTTCCATCCGCTGACAGGTTATTCGGAATCGCTTCTGAAATTGAACTATAAAAATGCCTCTTCTACCTTGAGAGCCGTCCCTGCGTTTTCCTTCGCGGCAATCTGTTTGCGTGTATTAACACACGTACAGTTCGATTTTGAAATTTTCCTCCAGGAAAACGTACAGTTTGCTAGATAAACATAAACATACAAGAATCCTAAATGAAGTAAATTCTTAAACTTTAGAAGATTTATCTAGACCTGCTGTGATCATAGGAAAGTAGATAAACCTCCAACTCTGTCTGCATCCAGACCAGACTGTCAGTGAACATTCGGTAACGGATGTCCTCGTCAGTATCGTGGAGGTCTTGAAGATTGAAGTATGGTCTGTTCTGATGAAGCAGATTAAACATTCAAAATATTTATCTAGACTTGTTGTGATCATAAGAAAGTAGATAAAACCCCAACTAAGCTTGCACCTAGACGAGATTGTCAGTGAGAATTCGATGACAGATGTTCAGGTCAGCATCGTTGAGGAATTCAATTTCTAAGTATTGTCTGTTCTGAAGATGCAGATCAAGAACAACCCAACGGATTGTTCTCGTTAGGCAAATAGAGCATCGCTCCGTCTCAAAAGTGAGATAAAGGTAAAATTCACAAGAGAAAGATCAAGAGATTTACTTAGACAGGACCATGTAATTTGCAAGATAAGTAGAACTAGTGGACTAAATGTACCATACAGTCCAGTACCCGAAAGCCAATTCGGTCTTGGCTCTATAAGCACACAACCACAATCTGGTTTTTCCTTGAACTCTACAAATAAATTGTCCCTATCAAAGAAATCGATAAGAGAATTTTCCTTCTCAAAATAAATGGATAAAGGAATTTTCCCTAATAAATAATTCTATAAAGAATCTTTTCCTAAGAGAGATATTGACAGAAAAATGTTCCCTAAGAAAGAAATGTTTAGAGAAATTTCCCCTGAAATAAAATTGATAAAGAAACTTTCCCTAAGAGAGAAATCGACAGAGAAATTTTCTCCGAGAAACAAATCTATAGCGACATTCTCCCTACGAAAAAAATGAATTGAGCATTTTTTCTTACGAAAGAAATCAATCAACGTAAAATCACTGTTAGGTAGATATATACCGACATAAAGTGGTGACTATTCGTCCCTAGTTGTCTGACGGTGATATAACCTTATTTATGTGGTCGACGTTCGGATTTAAGTGTATATGGGTAAAAATAAAATATAATTCCAGAAAACGAATTTCGTTTCATAGTCTTTTTAAAATACGAAATATACCTATTGCTTAGGCCGGTAAGTGTTAAACTTAAATAAAAAAGCTACATTTTAAACTTTCCTGTAATTTCTTAGCGGGAAGAGGTAATTATATACAATAATTAAACATAATACACATTATTTGTGACCATACCATTGGATTGGCTTTTAATTATGTTTATGTTATTTGTGGTGAAAATTATTTTGGAAATTGGTTTGGTTTAGTTACCTTTTATATTTCCCCTGTCATTTGAAAATTTCCAAATCAATAGTTACCACGAAATACCTCAAAATCTGTAAGGATAAGTCCAAAACTAAATATTACATCAGGTATTTGTAGCAAATTAGATAAACAAGGACAACATTCACTTTGCTTTAGATTTCTACATCGACACAAAATTATGAATCATTGCTTAAGGAATAATGTTTTACTGAAAATCTTAAATTGAATGTTTTGGTTTCTTTAAAAGAGTCAGTACGTAAAGTAGGTTGCGAATTGAGTGAGTATAAAATAGCTTTAACCAGCAATGAATAAAAAGTATAATTATTTGCCACTAAATAAAAATAAAGAATTTTTGGTTATTGTAGCTTAAATATAATTGTAGACATATATATATATCGATATATATATATATTCAAAGTAAAATTCTTTTAATGTCGAAATACATATTTCGCGCACATTGAGTTGATCAAAGTTCGAGTATAACGGTAAATGACCTTCAGGAAAATTTTAATTGATATAATTATGCTCAAATTAAGGCTGTAAACATCACATAACACTTTACAATAATTTATCAAAGTTAGCATCAAACAGGGAATCTTTGTAAAATACATTCTGCCCTGAGTCATTAAAAACATATTGTATTTTTAAGGGGAGCACTTCGCCCTATCTTCGTAATGTTAACATAGGTACACTTATCTCAAGAACTACTTGAGGTATCTTCATAATTCTTTTTTTCATTTAAAGAGGGCTTCTAGGGGAACACGTGGAACCAAAAAAAAAATTTTTTTTGGCATATACCCTAAAAGTTATATATTTTTTGTTTTAACGCTTGTCAAAAACCTATATAAATATGTGTATATGTATGTATATAAATATTGAACTCAGTGAAATGTGATGTTTTTTAGTGGTTCCACATATGTAAAACAGTGCTACAAACATACAAAAAAAAAATTTCATATTCCTACCATTTGTAGTTTTTGAGAAAAATGTACTTTTGTATTGAAAACCGCAACTTTCGGAAAAACACAAAAAACGGAAAAAAATACTGCTTTATTACCTTTTTCCAGTACATTCCAGGTGCATAGGCTGGCTGATCCTCCTTCCTGCTCCTCATCATTCATCCTCCAGACTTCTTTTAGTAAGTTTTTCTTCTGTCTAATTTTTTTTCTCTATATCTTCTTGAGCTTTCTCTGCCTTCCAAATTCGCCGCCGGTCAAGCTTTTTCATTGCTGTAATAAAATGCTGCCCTGGTGACACTCCTATTTCTTGAAATACTTTGCATTTGCCAATGTAGCCATCATTAAAAGCTGTAACAGCTTCATATATGCCAAATTTCAAAGTTTTAATCTCCACAAATGTTCTTTTAGGTATGTAGGTCCAAATGACATTGTTGAGGGACTCATTGGGATTTTGAGTTTTTCCCTTAGTACATTTGCCCAGTAGAGTTGGAATTGGCTAGATCTTGAAAAATAGGTTTAATAAAATGTCATTAGGTTTTCAGGCAAGTGAAAATGGCTGCCATGATCAATAGTTTTCATTGGATTTTACGGCTTTGCGGTACTTACAACCAGGTTTCTTCATCATCTGGACATAGTCCATGTTGAGAGCCTTTCATTAGAAGACATCACATGGAAAAACTCTGCCCAAATGGCTTTTTTTTCATGTCTTCAACAGAGTTTGTGTTGCGTCTAATTGCCAATCCGTAGTATTTTTGGAGCTGAATAATGGCAGAATCTGTTAGCTTGTTCTTGCCGCCAAGTCGTGAGCCGTCAGGGAGTGTTTTAGTCTTAGCTTTTAGATAGATTTTTTAATCTCGATCCCATCCGTTTCTGGACATGGCCTATGCATTCTATCTCTTTGTTATGGCAGTATCACCATAGGGCTTGGCTTCGCATACACTGGAGTACGCCTTGCTGTCTCCATCACCAAGGTATTCAAGGTAACGAGCCTCATACAATGCCTGCGAGCGCTGAAAAATTGGCGACTCGCTCCAGCAACTTCCATGGCTCCACTAGAACCTTCAAAGTTTGCGATACAGCCATCACCATGCGTGTTGTTTAGTCTATTAGTGCATCTGCAATATTTAGATAAAATCTCGATGTCTAGGACCTTTACCGGTTGATAAAGATGTCACTGATACCACTCCATTTAGTGAAAGGTGACCCCGCTTCCTTCTGCCATGAGCCATCAGCAGCTATAGCGAGGTCTCTGCAACCATCATTATCCGATACAGCTTCTTGCACAGCACTTTGCATTGACTTCTTACACACTAACTCAGCAATTGAACCCAAGTAATGCTCATGTTCATGATATCTCAAAGGCGGAGGTGTAAGATTCATAAAAGCGCAAATTTTTCTCCGCAGGCCACTCTACCTTTGCCTATGTTACGCATAGCATAAACCAAACGAAGATTTAGGTCATAAAATGTGTTAGGCCTATCAGACTTTTTGCTTCATTCTGATTAGTGTTAGGCCTGACTAATTCAGAGTTTGTCACAGTAATAGTGTTTTTTCACAATCAGAACAGCTGACTATAATTTTTGATGCTAGGCCTACAATGTGTTTTTACTTTGTAAACAAGTTGGCCATGGCAATTTTTACACACTGAAACGTTACTAAGAGCCTCATTCAACAATCCTATATTAACTATAACAGTTTTCAGACTCATCATTTTCATTCAATTGGTACTGTTTCAAAAAAGGACTGACCTTCTTAGAAGATGCACTTTGAGGTCTTGGCCTATCCACATTTGGAGTATTGGTACCTCGATTGTTACTTGATCCTGAGAAACTAGGCCTAGGACTAGTTTGGAGGGTTTAATGTTGATTTCCTTTGAAAACGCGTTTCTTGAAAGCAGGCTTTGAACGTGGCATTATAAAATTCACTACACTTATAACAAAAAATACTCAGAACTCTCCACTAAACTCACAAAAAACCATAATCATTTACGTAATTTTCACTCTCTAAAACAGAAATGTCAGTAACCAAAACATGTATGCTACCTAGGTTATAAGCAATGGTTATAAAACAGATGTTTTTGTTGGTTAGTGTAAGTTGTTGACATAACAAACTGTCACTGCCAACCAAATCATGAACATGACTGCAACGAAGTAGTACTATAACAGCACCATTCAAAGTGTGACTGCTACAGGCCCCGAAACTGCCTGCAGGCCTATTTAAAAAAAAATATTTCCGGACACTTCTAGTCATCATAAAAAAAAATTTAATACCACCATTGTTTATCGGGAAATTCCAAACTTTAATAAAAAAAAAAAAAAAAAAAATTTGTAATTTTTGAGATTTTTTACGAAGTGCTCCCCTTAAGGAAAAATAACAAAAATTTTTAAAACGTTTTCAATTTCTCGTCAATCTAAACCAATAGTTTTTGCTTAATATTTGGCAAGAAAGCATGTTCAAATATTTTGGTTGTCGGATATTACGTGAATCGATAACATTATTGTAATTGAATCAGTGAGGATATTTCTATGAAAATGAATTGGTAATCTACGTCAAGGCCTTAAAATGTACAGAAAGATGGTTTGTGCAGATCTCACTTAGTATATCTTGACAAATGTCTTAAGCTGGAGAGAGTTCCAAATGTGTTGCATTACTAGGGCTCAGTCAGTTAGCAATGCAGATTAGCTTTCCCGTCAAATTAACCAACTGTGAAAATCAGCAGAAATGGAAATGAATCCATTAGCCCCCGGCAAAATTTCAAGAATGTTTTGAACTGACTTGCAAGTTGCGTACTTGACAGTGATTATTACATTAGCATGATAATACGTTATATTGAAAAACCTATAAAACTTTGCTATATCTGCTTTCCTAATAAGAGCACAGTATTTACTTCAGTAAACTATAGGATGAGCAGTAGTGAAGCCTACCACTCGAGGAGCTGAACAATGTTTTCTGTTTGAACGCGCTGTATCAAAAAACAAGTTAAATCTTTTACTACCGTATCAATATACATTATATGGCAAAAAAATTAAGGAGAGGCTCTATATAGGGTTCTTCTCCTAACTTCAAGTCTCTCACAATCCAGAATAATTGTTTAGCAGTCTCAATTTTACGGATTCACTCTTACTGAGAAAATTCTTACTCCCTCATTCGACTAGGTTGGTAATCTGAGTCAATGTCAATTACTGAGAAAAAACGCTCATCTTTGTATCTTAAAATGTCTAAATGCATTAGGTCCATAAACCCTTGATGTCTATATACTCAAATAGTCAAAATATTTGCCATATTATTGGCTGAGCGTTAGCGAAGCCTGTCACTTAGAGAGGCTGGAAAAGTTTGTCCTCTGTCTGTACGTCAGCCCGCACGTTATTTATAGAACAAAATGACCTTTATAATTAAATGTTTATATAAACCTTCGTTCCATATAAGCAACATAGAGTTAGACTATGGTGCATTACACTCCATTACATTTTTCTGGACATTAGGGAACACTTGGTCTAATGGGCACGATGACAGCAACAAGTAATTCTCAGAACTACTACGAGACTTAACTATTGTTTGCTCAACTGTAGTAATACAGTCATTCAATAAACTAACGCCATACGCTGTCACAGTTGGTTGATTAAGATGATATTAATTCTAAAGAAAATAACAAACCTTCACACTTCTTGATAAACACAATTCACAAATAAACAATATTTGTATCTTTTAGAAACCGAATGTTTTCACGAATAATATAGTTTAGGGTTTTTGCGTATTTTTTAATTATTATTACTAATCATTACTACAACCAAAATGAACTAATCAGGATCTGTTTACACAATTAAACTCATATATAATTTAGTATATCACCCTTATTTGATTAAATTCTCTGTGGTGAATCTATCACTCAATCAACCAGTGTTATGACATCAGTTTGTCATTGCCCAGTAGAATTTACAATTCGAAACTCGTTAAACATTTATAGGTGTCAAAGATGAAAGGAATCTCAGTCTTTTTCTGATACGGACATTTTATATTCTACTTCTGGTTTTGCAGAGCTATAAAGTCAAAGTCGTCACTTTGGGAGTTGGGATGTCAAGCTACAGACGCTCTTGGCAAATGGAGGCTTTTGTGAGATCACAAATTGAATTTGCGTATCTTTTGGTGTCAGACGGCTTGTTGTAGGTGTGTGTTAAAGGAGTTTTCTGTACACATATTTTGATAACTTGTGATATATAAACAGTACAAAATTATTAACTTTTATTTCCATCATTATAATTTATGCGAAATAAAAAAATAGTGTGGAACTAGTAGTAATAAAATAACTAGCCCATTGTAACGTTTTTTACAAATTAAAATTAGTTCAAATTTTTTAAAGCGCGTTTATTGGACGATTTTATTATAATTAAACGTATGTTTCCAAATTTTCTCAAAATGGAGCTTATGGTCTAACTTATTTAATGAATACAAAAAACAGAAACCAATGCCGCTTACAAAACCAAATTTATGTGAGTTTTCTAATTTAATCAAACTGAAGTAAGAAATGACGTATATTTAAATAATAAATCGTTCCTTTTTGGTAAAAGAGGCCAAAATTAAAAAGAACGGTACATATCTTCTAAAAACCTACTCAATAGATATAAATCAATAATTACAGTAAGGTTTATTAGAAAAACACCCTTAAACCAACTGCAATAACTATCTAGTTATAAAACATGCTGTTAAACTTAATACTTTTGAATGTTCGTTAGTTTTCCATTTTATCGTGAATAGTATAAATATCTTCCTCCAGGTGGTAAGAAGTGTTATTATTATTATTATTTTTGTATTAGTCTATGTTAAGGGATTGCAAAACCGGGTGTTTCAATAAATCTTGTGAGTAGACATAATTCTATATTTTAGAAATAAGAAAAAAATGTGAAAATAAATCACCAAAAATTCAATAATCAACCTACGAAGCAATTTGTTTTAGTTTCAGTATAGAATAAGAATAGTAATTTTATGATTTGTGGTTCATTACCTTCAATATATCATAATACGTCTAGTCAAAATAAAAATTTTTAACTAAGGATGAATAAAAATTATTTTATTAAAAAAGAAAACAACTTTTATTGATATACTGTGCGGTCTTTAAACAAAATTTGACAAATAATAACCACAAATAACTCTTAAATCGATTTTTATGTTAATTTTACACTTTTTAACATCATATTTGCAAAGGTTTCATACTTAGCTTGACTTTGATAAAATGTGGTGTTAAAAGTGCATTTCAACTTTTAATATATTTAAAAATGTAAGAAACCCATCTCCATTTTGTAATATATCAATAAAATAATCAAAAATTTCGAATACACAAAGAACTAGTTTCTTTTATAACTCTTTAAAATACAAAATGTTCCTAAGGACTAAAAAAAAAATATACAGCGTATGAATGAATGGCTTTTAACGTAATTTAACTATACATTTCAATTATGAACACAGATAACGCCATCCAAAACACAAATTAGGTAACCAAGGGTTGGGGGTTATGAACACTGAAGTACACTGTTGCATTGACAGTTTTCCAATAAAAGAACCACCCCCTTTTATTATTTTATCTTTATAATGTACGTAGGTAGCATGAAACGTTATTATAAGTGTAAAAAAAATCAAATATTATCTACTGATCGCGAGAGAAAAGAAGAGATCTGGATTCTGGCCTATCTGAAATTTGCAGGCGCTACTAGTAGTATGTTGCCGCGCCTTGTTTCGTAATTCCATTATTGTTTCACTGTTCCATTGCTATGATAAACAATTCGCAGGGTTGGCTGTGGGGCGAAGCGCCTGAAATTACCGCGCGGCAACACAACTAGTACACAGCTGTGCGCCGGCACGAGCCAGGTCTCTTCTTTTCTCTTGCCAACAGTATTGACTGATTACTTTTTCTAAAAAACTAATAGGCTTTGGGCTATAAAATCTGGCTCTTTAGGCTATAGCAAAATTTATAGCGCAAAGCCTATTATTTTTTGAGAAAAAGTGATCAGTCAATCAATAATAATTGATTTTTATATTTGATTTTTAATATTTTATATATATATATATATATATATATATATATATATATATATTATTTTATATACGATATAGATGCGTACTATGAAAACATTTTTGCAAATTTAGTCTCTAATCTTTTTTAAGGAGAGGCTGATTCCCTTTTATGCCTTATTCTGCCCGTCCTCATGGGCCATTGGCTTGTACGAGGTTCTTATCAAGCAGAAAAAGGGGGATAGTCGATATAGTACAAGTTCAATGGTATTGATAAAAGTGCAAGGTCTGCATTATATCTAACTCAGACTCAAAGTCCAACGTCTTAGACCGCTCGGCCATCGGCACTCTCACAAGTTTGTTAAAATATAGTACATAAATTATTGTACATCACTCATTCCTCACAACATCTCTCTAAGCCTACTCTGACTAGTAATCTACATTTTATTCTTTTCTAGTATTTAAGTTTTATTAGTACAAAATAAAAAATTATTACAAAGATTCACGCTCTTACCTTACTGAAAACATTTAAACTAATTAAATATGTTAATAAATATGACTTTTATAATTTGCGAGATAGTAACGATTACATACCTCGATAATCCGAGGAGCGTACGAGGCTTATAAGTGCAAAAGCTCCTACCTCAATTTAGTTCCTATTACCTAATTGTAGAAATATATTTGAACGAAATGATAAGAGTTGATTTTTAAATTGATTGATTACTACAGTTAATCTCATATAAAATAATATTAATACTTACTTAATTTTTAGCTCAAGCCTAAGGTAAGAATAGATTGTAGCAAATGATATTGCGTCATCTGAAATAATAGCTCCGTTTGATGAATGGGGGAAAACTGTGACTTATGCATTTATTTACCCCCTTGACTTAATGACACCCCAATATACAACTTTTAAAAACAGTGCAACTCAGCCCAAGTTATTCCAGTGAGTGCACTGTGGTCCATAAGGAAGTTGATGTCCTGCCCTTCAACGAGGCTCTTCAAGATAGACGTATCTGCATGTTAATTATGGTGTATGACTCATTCATGCATCCCTAATAATGTTTTTACGGAACCTCCTACCCCCTCAACTGTGCAATGGCACAAGGCTTATCACCCAGAATACCTTATTGACTGCTTGTGAATATGTGACACAATCTTCAAAACCTTTATTCCGACGTCTCTTTAAAAACTATACATTTCTATTCAAAAGATTACAAGTTCCAAGTCAAGCTCTGTTTTTCTATAACAGTAAATAAAGCCGGTTTCTCCCATGGCCAGCTGTGTGAAGCGTAATCGTAGGATATTCTACTGACGTACATGGTGATTTCTCTAAGCAAATTTTCGACAAAAATTCTCACGACCAGGTAATTTTTAATACAAAAAACGTACAAATATCAATGGCTGACTCAATTATTTCAGTATCCTGCTGACAGTAACAGTAGACATAACAATCTAAGTGAAATAAAGCATGGGTATCATCTATACTATTATATAAAAATCTAATGGTGCCTTTCTATCTGATAATCAATTACGTCAAAACTACTAGACCAACTGTACTAAAATTGTACATGAACATTTGTAGGGTGCCTAGTTTGACATATAGGCCTATTCCTTTTTTGAAAGTCCCTCCGGTATACGGTCCACTGGCTTAATCAGCAGATATTAAACTTGTTTTAACCAACTTTCAAAATCTAGAATAGTAGGTATAATAATTTATACATATTTTTAATCCGGTGATAGTAAAATTTGGTTGTTATTCATCTGTCAAAATCAGATACACTTTAAAAATGACAGTTTACGTCCAGAAACTGTTCCTTTTCTGGGTTGGATTTTATTGGGATTTTAATTAACTGTAGTAAAATGTCATAATTTACGACACCATACGTGTTTTAATTGAAACGCTAAGGACTTGCATGGACAGGATGTGCATCCGAAGTGATGGGTTCCTTTGTTAATACGTGTCCCTCCACCAATATCAGTGACTATTATGTAGAGTCCTCAATGTTAGCGCTGTCGCCAACTGACCTACCCATGGACACCAGGACCACCCCTTGGGAGCCTTGCGGAGGAGTCGATGTCAGTCTTACCATGCAGCGGGTGTGTGACAGGAGACAAACTACGTCGGTCAGTGACATCATTTTTTACACTAAAAGACAAACTTCCTCACTCTCATCTATGATTTTAGTATTTATTCTCTTAGTTACCAAATCGTCCAACACTTGAAGCCAACGTTCTGAAACATGAAAAATTATAGAAACGATCTTATAAATTTATCGTTGTTGTAAGTGGCTTGATAATCCTTAAATACTTCTTTCTAATCGTTAGATTTCACTTCTGAAATGAAGAAACCATAACTCAATATACCGTAAACTGATCTGCTGTAGCTGAATAAAAAGAAAAAGTCCCTAAAACGATGTTTCCCATGCTTCTTTAACAATACGATACTTCGTATATCATAAATGTATTGCTTTAACGTAAGTAGGCGGTGTTTTATGTTAATATTTGTCCAAAACAAATGTTAGTATTGAATGTACCTCAAATACTTTCAAGTTATACATATAACTTTATTATAGTTTATTTAGTGTTTAAAGCTCTACATTATATATTTTATTGCTTATACCTACAATAAAAGTGTAAACTAATGTTTTACTCCGTTTCTAAAAATTTTCACAGGTTTAAATGAAAGCTTTGTGCACGAAAGTTTCTGTAATCCAGATTTTTCTAGGAAGATGTGATTAGGTGAGTGTGCGATCACATTCCAGGATTTTGCCGGAACTATCCCTTGGGACGATATCCGGTCGACGCCGGAGGCTCCAGTAACGACCAGACGTAGGCTATTCACAGCAGGTCTGAACAATCAAAATCGTTGTTGCTAACTGTTCTGCACTGTGCATAGTTAATATAACCTTCTATAAAACGGTCATAATTTTTTAATAATGAAAATTTCTATTATTTTTAAAACACATTGCTTAGACATTTAATAAGAAACATGTTCAAATAGTTCCTATTGCTACATCCTATGATTTTATATATAACGTGTAGTCATAAGTTTAATGTATGAGTAACGTACTTTACATAAATAAAAAGTAATACTGCCCATTCTACTGAGCATTTTAACAAATTTCCTTTAATATAAATTATGTCATTAAATGCCCTTTAATAAGAAAACACTATTGTCAAAGTAATAGTTGCAAACACGAACTTCGAGAAGAAAATTTTTTAGTTTTACGGGGTGATTCTTAATACAGAATTTGTTATGGACATAAATTTACAATGAAAAAAAAATAAAAAAAGGTTTTGGCAAGGTAATAAAAAAAACAAGTAACTTTCAAAGACGTTTCGTTGGGAAATCAGAAAGGGAATCTAATAATGGAGAACATTTCCCTAATGGTGAGTGATCTGCTCAGCATATTTATTGAAGGTGTTACTTGTGTTCGTTTCCGTTTAGTTCTTCGATATTGCCACTTGTTGTATACCAAACCTTTCCATCATGAACCATAACGTCTTATGCTAACAGAGACAATTTAAGTCAATATCAGAAAAATCAGAAACTACATGTAATGGTCAAAGCGATTTGCTCCCTATTTTTATTTCACATATTAATTTTGTTTATTTTCATTTAGTTCTTGTCATTCTTCGCCACTTTTTTAGAGCAAAACCTTTCAATCGTGATCTAAATTTATCATGCTAGCAGGTAAACGTGAAACAGTCTGCAGCAAGAATTTTCTAAAACAATATTAACAGCATTCGTGGAGACAAACACAAGGGCCGTGACCATTTATTAAAGGAATAATTAATTCTTACACTTCCGTAAGCTTCCTTCAGTTTCTACAGTAATACGTCTGACATAAAAACAAACATTTCGAGGCATTTAATGTCCTTAAAGTTATATTCATTACTTTAAAATGCAGTAAATATAGTCTACATTGAAAGCAGTTCCTAATGAGAGTTCTCAATTTGATTGTAACATATGAAACGTCTTAATTTTAATTTCAGTTATAGCTGATTGAAAACTTTTTTAGAATACTAAAATTCACTTGGGCCGAGCCATTATGGCATTTTTTATGTCCAGACCACTTTTCACAACCAAATTGTGATATAGTATTTAAAACAGCTCATCTCTTAAGTAACAAGTATAAGTGGAATTCTATTTATAAACTACTTCAATTACCAGTGTACCAGTGGTATTGTGTTGTTAACTCTAATAAATTCAACAATTATAATATATTTTTAAAACAACATTTCTTAGTATTATTAGACTTATATATCTGTGTAGTTATGTGTGTGACGCACTAATTCTATATTGCAACGTTAACATAACATTCGTACAAAAGAAATATACGAGTTGGAAGACGCAGACACCGTGGTAAATATGGGCCGCAATATCTACATTTCAATGTAACGTATTTACATTTCCATTAGGGGCATGACGTGGCTTGAAACTGGCAGGCATCGCATTATCATATATTAGTCACCCTTTTAAACTAATCCGTAAATTTAAATATGATGCGGATTGGCACAAACGTCGAACGATGTATATTTATTCACTATTTACTGAGTCACTCACTACATTTTAATAATTAAAACGAATAACTTTTCACACTCGTATACACATGAGAACTTGATGTTAATTAATATAATTAAATAGTCATACTATGAATATATTAAAAACTGTATTTAATAATCTCCTGTACCTTTCAATATTATAGGTTTTGTTACTGAGTACTTTTTGGACTGAGCACATAATCACAGTAGTAATAACATAATAACAAATATAATAAACACAAATTATTAACACATATATTACATTAAATTATGATGTTTAATTATTGCAATTTATTTGGGCTTTTTATTTAAGGCAGATATTAAAAGTAATCAGAAATAAAATATAATTAATTATATATTTATAATAAATTTATAAAAATAAAATATAAAGACTACTGGAATTTATTAAATTTATTTTGAATTGTTTGTGTATGTGTTTTATAAATTTTAATTGCTTTAAATATCTAATTTTACTCTCTGGAAACTTAATTAATAAACATATACCCTGAGTTCTTTATTTGAGGTTAGGCCACTTTGGGTACCAATACGTATAAAAATAACTAGGAAACCCGAAAATAATTTAATAATCAATCAAACATTAACTAATAAAATTCGTACATAAACCATGACGAGGTGTTAGACCAAAAAATAAGGCCGTAGATGGCTGCTTTCCCTCATGACCATCATTTCTCTGTCTTATTAGATCAGAAGATGCACCGCGATACCACCGAAAAATAGATTTTCTAGTTAGTGTCCCACTTTCGCTAGTGTAGGTGTGATGTGTTGTTTCTGTGACTTCTGTGTAATGACAATGCCTGAATTAATTTTTCTCCAGTCTGGACTTGAAGGTGCTGTTAGGCATAATACAAAAACTTATTAAGGGGCAGTCCATGTTTTACACCGGAAGGAAAATGGTAGAATTCCATCCCTGAATCGTAGTATTATACATTTTGAAACCTATAACGTTTTCAGATATCAAAATTCTATAATCCTGTCAAGCAACCCATCATTAGTAAAAAAAACTTTAAACTAATTTTCTTGCAATAACGAGTATATTAATTTTTAGAGTTTCGCCTTGGCTACTTTTATTGATAGTAACTAAGTTTTTATTGTTAGTTACATATTTATACGGATATTATAACACTGGCAGCACAGAGCAAGTGTGGTAGGTGCTTCAGTGCGCATGCGTGGCGCAGCGAAACCCCGTTACGTTTTCAAAGATCGCTCACAGAACGATCTTCTGCAATTAGTCCATTTAGTTTGTAGGAATTAAAAAAAACCTAGAAGATTTTAAAAGGCTGTTTCACTTAACGTGACATAACGTAATTTATCACCGATTTGAACTAAACTTCGAATATACCACTGAATAGCGACCCATTAACTTCTAATGAATTTGTTTTCTATCTCTTAATAAAGACATTAATTGACCTTATAAGTATGTCAAACCCATAAGCGTCTTCTCCACATACCAAAAATATGGGTTTCATATAGATGCCAATCTCATCTAGATACAACGATGCTCTGTGAACTGACAACATATCAAAAACATTTACAATTGACTTCAATACCGCCTATAATGTTCGGATAGTGCAGTTATGGTTATTCCTATGGAAAAAATGCATTCATTCCAAACACCTATTCAAGACTATATACATATATATATATATATATATATATATATATATATATAATATATATATATATATATATATATATACATATACATAGTCCATGTTTCCTCTCAATAACTACTTGTTAGTGAATTTTGATTTTGATATAAATAACAATATTTTTTAAATTTCTTGGCATAGTTAAACATAAAATACAAATTTATTTTCATAAGAATATGATTTATTTCTGAATTTATTTTACTGTACCATTATAAAAATGTTTCACTTTTCTCTGCTAGTCTTTTGACCTGGTAAAATTTAACTTCCAATACGTTGATCGCAATGTGTCTATTACAGGGTATAAAATACTGCCTTATATGAGGCATTATTAGATCGTATATTCTCGGGAACACAAAGAGCTATTCTGAGATATCCGTGGATATAAAGTCTGTCGATATTATGAACGTGAACTATTTCCTAGGGCATGAAAGGGCTAATATGTCACTTCCACTCAACTCCTTTCAAAGCAGCGAGTATTGATTCGTCTCGGATATTACTTGACCCAACAACAGGTTCCCCGCTCTTAGGAGGTAATGATGCTCTTTTCAAATTTCTGTTTAGATATCATGTCAAATAAATTTATGTTGCCTTACTTCTTCACAAATTTTAGAATATTTATAAATAAATTATAAGATATTGAACTAAGTTAGTCAGGTGGCAAGAAAACACCAATATTTCAATGCGGGAATTTTATACATGACACTCATCACTGTTTCTATGCTACTGCTCGCTAGCATGTGTTAGAGCCGTTTAAAATTAGAAATATAGATCGTAGTAGATGAGCTATCTAGACTATGCACAGTTCACATGTAGTTGACTCGTTCAATTTTTCTTAACTGCTATTTGCTGTTTTTAAACCCAAATTTTATTTTTTTGGTAACCATATATGTATATTCTCTATCTACGTACGTCTCTTCAATTAAATAATATAGTACAACCTATTTTTATCATTTTCAATTTCCTGGAGTAATCCAGATCACAATTAGAAAATTTGAGTTAAAATAAGAACCTTGTATTTCAAGTCTAGGAGCCAAGGGCAAGCTTGCACTATATAAGTACAAAACCTGGGCTTTCTTGAAATCTGTATAGGATTTTTCATAAGAACGAAATATTGATGGCCAGTTAAGCTCGGGTTTCCTGGAGGTCGTCATTTTGACCAATTGGAGGGTATGGAAAGAGTTAAATATGTGAAAAGATATGTTTTCCTCATATCATATTTTTTACCACTTTTACAAATTTAAAACTAACCGCTGAACAGTAAAAATTCTAGTTATTTTATGCTTAGAGAACTGTATAAATGGACCAAAAATATTGAAATTTTTTTAACGCATATTATAAGCTGACACCCATTCAACATTTATTTTTGTGCCTGCCAGTTGGTTTTAAATATATCAAGCTAAAAAAATCTGATCCGAGGATAATTTTTTATTTCACATTTATCGATAGCCCCCTTTCAATAGTCCTTTATTTCGACCTCCACCAAACCTGACGGCTAACGATCAATTCCTTACTTTGGATACATTTTTATATTGATTTAAAGAAAACCTTGATTTTTTTATATGATGGATAATACAATGCAAATTCGCTCTGACATCATGGGATATAATAATTGATACCATTGTTGCCTGGCCAGTGTGAAATTGCCTAAAACTAGTATTTAAGGCGTCCAAAAATCCTTTTGAAAAAAAATCAAAATAGAGCTACAAATCTTTATATAGACTTCTGGACAGCAAATTTAATTTCACACAAATTGAGGGAATTGATAATTCAACAGTGTTATATCCCAGAAGTAGTCAGAACAACTTTTAAATGTAAGCAAGCATACGTTAGTATGCACATAAAATGTAAAGGTTTTTATTAGTAAAGTACAGTGCCACTAACCTGACCTCAAACGGCCAACCTAGCCGGAAAAGGCAGCCGTTAAAAGATGGCTTGATTTTGAGTTAAACAATATAAATAATAAATAATTAGTTTATTTTAATATAATATGTGTTTATTATAATAATAATAATAACACATAATAACTACATAATAACACATAAAAATACATCATTGATATATTGTTATTCCATCGCTAGATTATTCCGTTGTAATAGTATTCAGCTGCATGAATTACTCTAGTTTTGTCTGTAAATAAATCAATTAATGACCTTGGTTACGTTTACTATAATTTTAAATTATTAGAACACCAACCTACTCTAACATTTAAATTTTTCTGACTCTTTGTGGGCCGCACCACTCAGGAAGTATCGGGTCACTGGGTATGTATTAAATTAGATTGTTTTGATCCAGTAAGTCTGTACGAGTTTTACAGCTCTATCGTAAATTGTTTCAAAACGTATTTAACTTTCTGGACACCTTGTAGACACTACACTTGCAAATATATAAATGTATATGAGAAGACATGTTTCTTTTAACCTATTTATTAGATTCATGCGGTATTAGATTCATTCTCGTAATTAACATTTTAAGAACATGTGAAGTAAATGTGGATAAGAGAAAGAGAAAGTGATATGATGTTTAGCATTTTCCATTACACGCTTTCCTAGGATAATGGCAAAATCCATTAATTAATTCGTGTCGTGAGGATGTTCAAGCCCGCCCTGAAATAAAAACTAAATCTCATCCTGAATAAATTTTTCTAATGCTAATTAAATCCTCCCTTTCCCCTCATAATACCCTCCTTTCTCCAATCCCAGTCTCCATTCCCCGGAATTGAAGCCGTATTACGCTAAATCAGTGAAGTACTCAATAGTTCTTTACCAAACTACCGATACAATACATTACATCCAAATCCTAATAATATTATATATGCGAAAGTGTCTTTGCTTGTTTGTTTTGCATTCACGCGTACACTAATCAAATTGTACTGCAATTTCATATGAAACTTCTCTGTGATTCAATAAAGGCCTAATCTTATTTCAAAAATATATCTGGTCTACTCCAAACTGGTCACTAGAGCAGTGAAAAATCGAGCTTGGCCCTAAAGTTGTGAAATATTAATTAAGAAAGCCTGTCAAATGTAATAAACTGTTCTGTGTAAAAATTTTAATATGACAGCACGAACATATGTTTGATTAATCCATAAACTATAGTAAATTTGGTTACATTTATATAATGAAAACATAAAGTAATTTTGATACCAACAACACTTTATTTCAACATTATGGCAACAATATAAGTGCAGTATTGATGTACCAAGTTTTATTCCTTTAACTGTAATCATTGTGCAATTATCAAGCCTATGAAAGACTTATATGCTATACAAGACTAGACTTCTATAACCTGTATATAGTTTGTCGGCAAAAAGTTGAGAACTTCAATTTTGTGTTGGAAATATAATTAATATAAACTAAAAGAGCAACACCTATAATTATAATTACATGCAATCTTTTTTAACCTCTGCTACTCTTAATCATTAACACTGGAAATAGATATCTGATGACTAATTCTCATGGTATATGAATAATTCCATTTTTTAAATATTATAGGACCCTATCTTATTACATCAAAAGTGCTTTCACTAATAAAACCTATGAACTTTAGTTTAACAAAGTACCAATTCTAGCACGTACACATAAACCAGCGCTCTATTTTATTTTATTTATTATTTTGTTTACGTTCGTTTCGATTCTATTCCGTATGCCTCATTTTACTCAATATGCCTATCTCAGACTATGAGAGGTGAAATGAAAAAGATTAATTTTTTAAATCCACATTGTTCCACATTTCACAAGCTATAATACAATTTTTGACACTCAGACCTTCGAAATGTGTAGACCGGTGTAAAAGCCTTCTTTGTGAATGAAAAGTCCACTGTTTGGTGAACTGTAAAACGAAAGCTCGTCCTGACCGTTCACCGGTTTGTGATAAAGTGTGTTTCTTGTCTTCTTTACATTGCAAATAACAGCATTTTTCTTGTTCCCCTTTAAGGTTAAGCCAAACATTCGATTTATTGACATTTTTGTACCGCATTATGACTTCAGCGAATACAAAATGAGAGTGTATCATTATTTTTTGCAATGCCTCTTTTACCCTCTCTATTATCAACAGATGGTTTTGTATTAAAGTTATTTTAGATTTTATGTCTTACCAGCAACATAAAAGGTTAATAATCTAATATAAATATCGGTACTATGTGCACTGCTACACTCAGCATGGCCTCTTTCATTTCACCCAAATTACACTCTACAAACATTGGACAAGTTACCATATTCTAAATTTTCGACCATTCTGGATTTCAACATGCTCCACTAAGACAAATTTATATTGTTGATTCGGATAATCCTATTGGCAAGTCTTTTAAGTTATGTATTTTTTTCCTCAGTGTAAACTCTAAAACTTATTATTACTATCGAACAAGAAACTGTCTTATTCCTAATCTAACGAAGCTATCTTGCCTTAAAAGGAGAAACGGAGCAATCAGTTAGTTTATCTATTTACTTTATTTTATTAATTAAACCTACTGGAAAGTAATTTTGTGCAGAGTAAACATGCAACGATATAACTAGTTTAAACTAATATGAATGCAGTATACAGAAAAAAGGTACGCTAAATAGGTAATTACTTAAAATACACCAAAGGATTTAAAACAAGTAATTGAAAAACGGAGTAAGAAACTAAGTTAGGAAACACTATAAAGCATGTAATAAATAAACTATTCAAATTTTCAACTTAAACTTTTCAACTTAAAAACTACTGAATGAAACTGTAAAACAACGCAAATATGAAAAGAAAACATAAATAATACTCGAGGTTACTGAAATGTGTGACAATAAATATAATAAAGTAGGGAATAATGACAAGTAGTTGTATGTTCAAAATTAGAAAGTAACAACAATAAATAATTAAACTATTATAGATTTAAGAAAACAACGGAGTTGATAAAATTATAAACTATGCCTGTATAATGTCTTCAAAAAAACCAATAACCAAAAGTTGACTTAAAAGACTAGAAGACAAATTAGAGTGTATAAAATAAACTTAACGCTAGTTAAAGTCCTGACTTTCTTACCATTGTTAAATAATATAAAAGCGACATCAAAAGCCAACTTTCTACGCTAATGAGCACATCCCAGACATTCGTGAGTTCAGGAGAAGTAATACTAAACTTCATATTTCGTCTTGCTGAACTACCCTTGAATCTATGTCTAATAATGACGTTGTATAGAGTTTGTACATATTTTTGAAAGGTTTTCAGACGTATCGATTTACGATGTCTAGATTAAGGAAATGAGTATCACTCCTATTGCAGAAAGACCCAATACTCATATCCGACGAAAGTCCTAAATTCCTAACATCGCTGTTACAGAAGGTGTTTCTAGATTCTAGTTGCATCTTTCTCTCCTTTGTCTTCTGAAACCTGTTCTCTGCATGTCTCAAGGACTTCTGGAAACCCCTTGCAACTATGTTATAATATATTGTAAAGAGGTTATCCGTATTTGAAATTTTGGGAAACATCACTATAAATTCTTCATAATAATTTACAAAAAGATTCCTATCATTAATGAATCAGTAAATTTGACCATCCAACATTATTTTTTATGATTCCTGTAGTTGACCTATTTTCTGCATAATATTTTTTACGATGAAGAAAAAATATATGTTATACTTATAAAAAAATTTTGAATCGTATATTATTAGATTTTTTTAAATGTATCGATATATTTTATATGCATAATTAATAATCAATAATTAAGCATTGCGCTTCATATTGAAACTGTATTTAGGAGTTTCATATTGGAAATGTTATATATTAACTCAGTAATATACTAAACATATTTCAATATGTTTCGCTGACAACATTTTGCTAAACAAGCAAGCAGTATTTTTACACGCAGAGTGATTGAGTGAATCTCAGTCCAATTAGAACCAGAATGTCACTCGCCCTTAGCAAGTCAATTCAGCAAGAGTAATGAATGAATAACTCGTTTGAAAGACTTAATTAAAACTAATGGACGTTCAGTTCAGCTGAATTTGCATTAAGATCCAAGAAACATCTTGGCAGTGCATTTCCTCTTTCATTTAGTTGTATTCGCAAATCATCATAGTTTTATCATAAACATTAACATATGAATATACCGCCCAGATAAAGTATGAGTGTTCAAATAACCTTAAGCCATCTATCTGATGAACATCACATATTTCGTATTGAAAATCTGTTGAAATTTCACCAGACAAAACTTGCGAACATTCCTTAAGAAATTCATTGCAAGAAACACATGTAATTAAGAGCCTGTTAAAATATATAAACTGTTATTTGATAAAATTAAATTGTGACAGCGTAATCATATATTTTAATAATGTTTGTTCCATTGTTCATCTTTTTACATTTATAGTCTTGATAGTGTGCTATCTTATCAATAACAAGACTTCTTATTTTAAACTATTCTTTAATGACTGTTAAGCTCAGAGGTTATCCAGATAATAAAATTTGAAATTTTGTCAAAACAAACTGTAAATTTCAGCAAATATTAAGTATGCAGTGTTTGATCAGTAGTGTAAATAAAATATCAAAGACAAAATTACTGCCTAACTTTTGCTGCGGATTCGAAGACTGTTATGAAGCCCACCTTACTTGGATTTGTTACGTTTTTCAGATCAGAGTATTTACTTATCGTTGCATGAATCCAAACTTAACCATAACCTTAGACATAAACAATAATCGTACTAGAGTGCTCATAAACGCGCAAATAATAAAATATAAATTCACCGAACATCTAAAGCCCTTAACCGTAAACGTTGAAATAATATTTGCTAAAATAGATATAATATTGTTTATAAGTTACGTAGATCCCCTATATTTATTACATCATACAGTAAGTGTGTTAGTGAAAAGTTAAGGACTTCGACTTTAGGATTCCACCACGGGCCCATTGCTACTGAAATCATAGAAGCTCTTCAATCTAATGTCATGAACCATTGGGGATAATTTCGAGTTATTTCACAGATACTCACTAAAAACGGTTTCCCGCTCTGGCCTTTAAACTTAGATCTAAAATATATCAGAAGGTGGAATGTCTTTCAGTTTATATCACTTATCCCAGGAGTGTTTAGAATGTCATTTAAAATGAATATTCTTCTGATGCCCTTGTTTTCCATGAAAGAAATTGTGTGCGAAGCCGCAGGTAACTGATAGTTTATTATTAAACATAAAATTTACCGTAAAAGATAAAGAATTGTACAATAAGTCAGATTAAACACTTTCACGTGGTATCTAGTTGATAAAATTTGTTTAAATTATTTTAACTTTTACAAATTTGGTAATATTATTAGCAAAAGACAAACATATTGTTCGTTGCCGCCCCATTCTACAAAAAATATGTGGATAAGATCTTATCAACAACACGGTTCACAGCTATAACAAAATCGGCTTTAATGACATCGCCCTGCCTTACTTAAACTATACAATCATGACCTTTCAGCTTCAGACTTTGCCGAAATGAGCTCATATATGTATTCACTTATCTCGTATTTTCAAAATGTTTTCTCATTAGAACTCTAACGTCTATTGCTGCGAGTTGTGCTCTAGCTGTATAATATTCATCCTCAGGGACATGTAGGGAAGTATCGTGAAACCAGTGCAATGTTTCACGTGTTTTTATTAAACATAGGCAAATATAAGTGTTCTGAGTATTCATAATCATTTTCCGTTTCCTTGAAAGCGATAAACAACCGCTGAATTGCCGATAACTGAGTCCACTGGGTAAATAGAATTTGGCATCTTATCTATTATAATACTCCTATTGAAAAATTATGCACTTGTTAAAATAAAATACATAAAAAAATTGGCGCTAGAGTCTCCACTCTCAAAAGCTCATAGTAACAATTTAACTAAACACAATAATAATCAAAACACCTCTCCCATTTTTCGGTCGAATAAGACTTCATACAGCAACAACGACAACATTTATTACATTCAACAGTGAATAAAGTCACGGTGTAACTTGATTGCTACAATGAGAACACTCTTTCCGCCGTAAACAATGGTACGGAAGTAAAATGTAACAAAACAGCTACAATAGGCGCACTCTCTACTACCATTACAGCTATAATGAGATCGCTACCTGTTACCATTATAACTGACAGTCGCGATGTAACGAAGGAGTGATTGATACTGTTCCTACTAAGCAATGCAAACAGATTGTTAAAAACTTTAAAGTATTTTGGAATTTCGGAATATTACGTTTGAGAAGTAAGCGTGATGGCTTAATTAGATTAAGAGTTCTTAGAATTAAAAAGACAAGTAATGTTCTTATAAGAAACATATCACTAATTAATAAAAGGCTACTTACATTATAGGATCACATGCATAGACCGTTTGCTTATAAAGTGAATATTCTCAGCTGAAAATTACTTTTTTGTACAGTACTGGTCAAAATCTTTAAAATGTAAAAAACATTATCCTAAAATTATAAGATTCATATATGTCAACAATTTATTTTGGTGTTCAAAATCTTTGCTATTTCTATTTACTATATATCGGTGCATACAGGATATCCCAGAACTCCTACCAGTATGTTCAAATATTATTCCTGGACAAAATCGAAACCAAATTGTGATTTTAAAATTCAATAGTTAGAATGGATTGTTGTAATAAGTTGAAATACTTTTATAACCTAAAGGCCTAACTGCAAGAAGGTTAAATTTTTTAAAACTTTATTTTTAAATCGGTTGTTTCCTAAAATATTTAAGCGTAAATATCTTAAAAACAACATATTATAAAAAGAAAGAGTAAAATATATGTTAAATAGACAATTTTATTGAAAATCCAACGATTCCAAGTTTAAGAAAATCGGCTAAAAATAAGGGAGATAATAAGCTCTTAAAATCTGGTACAAAACAATATTCACTGTCATTATGTGACAGCACTGTTTTTAAGCCAGAAAAATCAGGTGCTCTAATTTTAGCTGTTCTAATCAGCTGATTATAATATTAAAGTTTGAAACCGTACTCATAAAATCATTACCTATTGCAGGATTTAGGTTTCTTTTTATTTAAACATATGAAAATAAAACGGTTTATAATTTTTTTTATAATAACTGTATTAAAATAAGGCTGCCAATAAATCCTTAGTTTTATTATTACAAAAATATAAAATCAAATTTAGGCTTGTGCATATAACTCTACTGACACGATTCAAAATGTGTAATCAAACTGGCTGTAGAAGTAAATTTGACACCGATTGGACTGATACTAATCATGCAGTGACAGATATTGGCATTTTATTTCAAAATTGTTTTATACTTCAGTAATAATTTAAAAACATATGCACATTACTTAAGAGTCCTATTTATTTATTAATATTAAATAGAAGCGGTATATAATTTTTGCAACTGTTTGTTTATTTTTCTAAAGAAGTTTTTTAGTAAATTATCTAGTCTTTAATGTACTTATTGGAGTAAAAACATACATTGGAGTAGTAAATTATCCTTGTTCCCATTTTAAAATAAATTAAATTTAAATAATTATTTAAAAGTGGTATGTGCTATTTGTAGTTTGCTGTCCAGTAACCAATAGCTATTTGCTATATCTCATCTGAAATCGTAAGGAAAACTCTGCAGAGCTGGATGCCCATTAGTTTTAATTAATCCTTTCAAACGAGTTATTCATTACTCTTGCCTTACTTAATTAACTTGCTTGGGAAGCTGCATATAATTTTCTTAAACCGAACCTTAGTTTTCTTTAATAACTTAAAAATTTGGAACGTACCTCATTCCTAAATTCATAACTTACTTCATGATTATGACAATGTAATTAACTCACTAATTAAGAGCTAATCTTATATCTCTGTTACATAGATTTAGTTGCTTCTCTTTTGATACATTTGACAGTAACTGTATATATATATATATATATATATATATATATATATATATATATATATATTACACTATACTATTTATATGAATATCCTCAAAATTAAAAGTGTTATTAATTTTTTACATAAACATCGGGTCAGTCATAAAAAACACAATTTCTTTCAAACCAGGCGTATGAAGATTTATTTTAAACTACAATAGAATATAAATTCAAACTTTCAAACTTAAAACATCTAGAATTTAATGATTATCGTATACAGAATTCATGAAGTTCAATTTCGAAAATAAAATATTACCAAAAGTGAGATAATGAATGCATAATGAGACGACTATCAAAATACAAAACTGTTCGGTATTAAAAGTAAGTAAGTTCTTCATAAAATTAAGATTGTTATATGGAATTATTTAAATAAATATGCTTTAGAACAAATTCAACATTTCAAAATTCAAAAATGTTTCTTCAAACTTAATTTTAATAATGAGGAAAGATCAAAAATACATACCAACATTAAAATATCTGCTTCTGTTCACATTCTCATCATTGTGTGTTTCGGAAACCATTATTTTGGCCCGGTTCACCAGGAAAATCACACCTTATTACAGTTCCAAATTGCAGAAATAAAGGTAAAGCACTTGAGATCCGGAACTCACCAGCTAAACTTCTGTCGTTTTTTGGACACACTAAAATATTGGAAGATAAATTAAAAATTCACACGAAGACGACGATTCAAAAAATAGATCCTATAATGTCAGGTTTAACGTCTTAATTGACAGTGACACGTGTATAAATAACTAAATATTTTATTTTCGTTACGAACCGACAGTGTCTTCTCAAAACTCAAAACCATGCAGTATTCTGTTCATCTGTATATCCGTTCTGACTCATAGTGCTGGTGACGGCAACCCATAAACACAAAGGTCGGAGTGACCTTGGACCTCAAGAGGCATTAAATGGCTCCGGTATGCTGGGTTACGAAGTGGGCTTCCTCATGGGGTTGCTGCTCTGGGCTGTTGCGAGAGCCCTGTTCAGTAACACCTCAGCAGATGGTCACACGTATTGGTGAAATTTGTAAATGTGGCTAAGGTAGGGGACCTCGCTGGGTATCGGATCCGAAGGTCAGAGTCTACAGAGGAAATTGGGTCTTGGCTCACAGTGTCTTGTATCTCTGTATATAGGTTAAAGGGCTGGTCATCTCTGTGTATCTTGTACCTCTGGAGGTATACCTAGAGAACTGGTCTTTCGGTACCCAATGCCAAGCTCGCCACGGTCGGGGCAATGAATCCCAAGGCTAGAGACCGTAGTGGTGGGGATTTTGGCTTCCATCATCTGTACCTCTAGGTGCAGAACACGGGATTGGTTTGGGGTAATTGGTAGAAGAACATTTTGTTGAGTCAAAAATTCTCGATGATCCGCAGTACAAAGGGTAATGTCAGGATAGGTACGGTAAGGATCAGAGGTAGCTGACATGACCTTCCATTCAAATGAGGGAGTCACGTTGCAGAAGGTGGCAATGATGGTTACAAGAAACAGTGAGAGGCGAATGAAGAACCATCGCTAAGAGTTGGAAGGATGAATAACACTGTTGGCTCAAGGAACTGACTAAGGAGGCTTTGTGCCTAGTTACAGGTTGAGGTTGAGGGGAGAAACCCTAAATAATCCGTATTCATCCATCCTTAAGATAACTCTTGATAAGAAGGTCCTAGAGACTTTAAATTTGATACATAGGTTCCTCTTGGTTCAAGGAAGTGATCGTTGATTTTAGAACCAAAGGTCAAACTTTAAGGAAAAAAGCGACTATAACACACCGTACTATGACTGGCATGAGGAAACTATTCAGTTTGAAAAGTGTTAGGAAACGCACCGTTTCACACCTTGCCATTTTTGACTTTGTGAAACAATTTATGAAGAAGCAATTCAATTGACTTCACTTACATTTTGCGTCCCGTCATAAGTTCCATTTTAATGCACAGCAAATAAGTATGTACTGAAGGTTATTTGGTTTGACTGATAAGAAAACACGATTCATCATGTTTAATTTTTAATGTTTAATGTTTACATAACTATATTGTAGAAATCCAGACTTTTAAAAAACTAATAGCCTTTACTTTGGATCAAACGTAGCCAAACAAAAATTGCAGCCACTACATGCAAATGTACTAGCTGTGGACGGAAAGAAGATATTTTCCCAAGTAAATAAATAACAAAGTTGATGTGTTTTACACAAACCCTTTAGAACATTTTCGTAAAAAGTACACTATTTTCATCATGGAGCTATTGAAGTAGTTAATTAGGAACATATTACAATATTTAACGTTTGAAAGCGGTTAAAATATGTAACTTGTAAAAAACATTACTTATGAGTGGACATTTTTTATTAACTATAAAATATTGTTCAGTTAAAAATAACTTTTATGATATAAGTTTCAAAATCAAACAATAATTATATAAAATCATTATTAAAATATTGGAAATAAAGTTTTACTAATATGATACATTTATATATCCAGAATAAGTTTATCACATCCCCATATAATATATTTCATGTAGACAACGAACATGGACGGAGAGCCTAACCAAAGCATATTTACTAAAATTAAGGAACGACTTATTAAGTCGAAATAGCTTTTGGTGGAAGTGGAAAATTCACGTTAAACAGAAATTGAAAAATCAACAGTTTCGAAAAAAATGTTTTACAAGTTTGAATAATAATATTGGTATTTTGTTAATGAGTAGTATAAATAATTTTAACTATATAGAGATGCACACACAAACAACAATGGCACATGAAAGTTAAGGAAGTATACGTTCATTTTGTAAACTTACATAATTATCAATATAATATAATATAAATTTTCTTGGTTACAGTGTAAATATTTAATCCTGTCCCAGACCGAAAACTTAGTCGTGTATATTTTCAGTCCTGTAAACAAAATCGTAAAAATTCAGTACAAGTTAGATGCGAAATGAGTCCCTCCTCTTTCATGTCGGTTTAAAATTCCGTGGTTTGAAGTGTGATCTTGTTATTCACAACAACACACAACGTCGCCCCCGAGAGCCCATGGTGTATGTAGCATGTGTTGTGTTCACTGTTAGCCCATTCACACACAACATGTCTGTTATGTCTGCTCTTACTTCTGTACCTCATAGTAATATCACTGTGTTATGATATAGTTCTTTACTTAATATTTAAATAATACTGTTTAATATTGAACAAAACGTGTCAACATTTTCCCAATACTAAAAATACTAAGAAATAATACTAGTGACGTATAAAAACTGTAACATATTGAAATATTTCATTCCATCTAAGACTATAAATGTGTTGTATTCTTCAAAGGGATACTATTTGGTGGTTCGGAAGTCATCTTTAAGCCGTTGGTCCCCAGGTTAAGTGTTAGAGAGAGCTTCGTAGCCCTAACTTTGCCTGGTAAAGTAAGACATCTTTACTTTACTTTATTTCGGTTGTAACATAATATTATTTTTTTATTATTAAACATTTGTATTTCTTACATATTCACATGCTTTAATGAGTGGCAGTGATTTTAATCGTAACACAGACAAGCTGAAGTTACATTAATACACAAAGCATTTATAAATAATAATTCAAAATTTACAGCAATAAGTATCGATTTTGGGTAGAATAAATATTTATGAAGTTATATATATTTTATTATAAGCCAGTACTGCATCTTGAATGTGCTTAATACTTCTGGTAATATATTGGTTTATTTTATTGATTAATATACCAGTGTAAAGCTGATTAATTTAGGTATGTTTTATGCGAGTTTGATAGCAAAATTTCGTGGTCATCATTTGTGGCAACACTATTTCGCGACCATCAACATTTCCAGGTTACCAGTTTTCATGGTCATCAGCTTGCAGTGGATTCTAGTTGAAGAGAAGTATTTTATTTTGGGATTTACTTGTGAAATTTACGCTAAAGTAAAGGAAGATTTAAGGCCTATAGGATCATGATTGTTAGACTGTGTAGTTATTAATGCAGTCAGCGATTCATTTGAGACATTGTCAGCTCACGATAACAGTACGTTTCAATAAATGATTGTCAGTTCTGAAGGCTAAGATTTGTTTACTGGTGTATGCACATCCCAAGTACTACAGTATAAATGTCATTCAATTTTTGGGTGCACATCAAGTTCTATTTTAAATTATCTCTACAGATATTCTAAAATATTCTATATCTACAGATATTCTATATCTAAAAAGTATCGTAAAACCTCATAGAGCTATAGGTTGTTGTTATGAGAATTCAGGACTTCGTAATACTGAAAACGACCTATTCAAAATCAACTCATGGTATCTAGGGAAGTTTAAAGTGTACAAAAACCTATAGCTCTATGAAGTTTTACGATACTTTTTAGATAGTCATGGCAAACTGTATTTTTACTTTATACAATTAGCTATTTTGAAGCACATAAAGGCGTTAGTATGGCTTTCAAAACCGTCTCAATTCTCTCCGACTTAAAATAGCCTCTTGGTCTGCAATTATATGCGTGGGAACCCGCAAGTATGATAAACACATTAATTTAATCAGATTTGTAAACCACCGTGTTGTAATTTGCGTCTGATATGTAGACATTAGTAATTCAGTAATTGATTTATTCATTTGACTTTTGCATTCACTGTCAGAATCCAATTATTCTCCCTGATTGTCTCGGAACTCGAGAACTGGCAGCCGTAGTAATTGGTTTTTGGTCACTCCAACACTATTCGTTGTTTACCTACGGGTCGGTTTCTATGTGACGGTTTGTAACAGTATTGACAAGGTGTCATATTACAACAGGAAACAGTTCTTTACAAAGTTTATTGGTTTTCTAATATATGTAATATAAAGACTTGGTCCTAATGTAGGATTAACCAGGAATATATAGTTTATTAATGGCTTAACGTAGTGCGGACTAACTTTTATGTTTGCTGTCCATCTGTTTGTCTATCTGTAAACACTATAGTGAACGTATATTTGTTCAGTGTTCACAAAACTTGTACAACGTTTTCTGTTGGAAATCCACATCATAAGTTCGTTCTTTAACCCAATTGGACCCACTTGGCTTAGCCCTGCGGTAAAAAAGGTATTCAGCAATTAAAGTACACCCTTGAAGGTCGTATTTATACCAGAAAAGTTCGCATGTTGAAGTCATCTTAACCAATTCACCATATGTTTGTCCAAAAGTATAGGCCCTTTTAATCTAAAATGACTTAGGGAGCGGAACCAGTGGATTTCCTATTATTCTTAGGATATTACTCAAACTTTACATGGATATTCTATGACTTATGTATCAATCAGGATTAGAAGCAAACACGTCTGTAGACCAGGGATCATAACTCTGCAGTAAAAATCTCAAACATTTTTAAATCATAAATAATTTTATATTTCTTATCTTCTATCTTTACGTCACAAATGGCTCTAAATTCTTGTTTTCTATCAAAGTTCAGAGATCTTGGTTTTTTTAATATTTTAGCCAACATTACTGTTTTTTGTATCAGAATCAGACTATGGGGAAGAATTGACATTTTTGTTCTATCGCTTACATTTTACCTCCTTTATGATGTGCGTTTCAGTTTCTAACACTCCTTGATGCCTCAAATTAAATAAACGTCATGAAACTTAATTCTTGTTTAGCCGTATTAATTATACATATTTGGCTACAAATTTATAGTTAGCTTAAATTTGTTGATGGAATGTAGCGTAACGTTGTTAAACACTCAACATGACAGAGAGCAATTCAATGTTTACGTTTTTCTGTCTATTTGTACATATGACTGTCGGTGTGTAATTGTCTGCAAGTATTGATGCAGTATTCCACTCGATATGCAGTGAAAATATCAAAATATTCCGTCCTTCAGTATGTTTATTCAAACTAATTATACCTTATTTCCATTCCAGTTTTCAACCAATTTTGATACTATAATTTGTTATATAAAGCAGTAGGTATGTAGGTTCATTATATAAATCAATTGAACACATTGTGGCAAAGATTCAGAATTCAATATAGTGAAACAATTTTTATTTCACGGTTTCAGTGAAAATATATTAATAAAGATTGTTATACGAGTGGCCAATATGTAGATTTATCGCATAATAAATACCTAAATGTATTCACATATAACTAAAAGGGAGAACACATTGATACAATGAGTATTGATGTAGAGGTATTTAATTTATTCAATGGACATTATACATTTGAAGAGATATTTAATACTCATTATTTACCCATAATTGATAACTAATGTTTATGGTAGAGCCCTACATAGGACATTTTATAGAAACTGCTCTGGCTTTTTTTAAAAAGGATCTCAATACAGTTACAGATATGTTTTATGGTTTTAGCTGAAACTAACAGAAGTATTTCAATAAAATATGACTAGATACTTTTTATTTCAATCAGCGATCGAGGCAATATTATTCACAGCTACGTATCGCTGAGGAAACCCATACTATATTTAAACAAAGAAGACCTACTTACGACTTCTGGAGTAAGAAAATATGTTGGAGATTCGGGTTTACAACATGCATGGATTCCATGGCACAGCCGTCATAAATAGAAAGTAAGCACTATTTCAGCCATACCGCCTTTGACAAAGATCGCGCAAGTTTCCACCAAATAATACACAGCTTCAAGTAAACAATATTGCGATCTGTCTTGCGTTAGGCATAATACAATTTTTAACAATAAGGAAACCACACCAACTTCATTTGCCATTCTCCACAGATACTAGACATACGGAATATATTATCCCGTTACCCTAAAACCTCATAAATTTTCGTTGGTAATAACCTAATTTGAACATCAGTTAGGTTCTTCAGAATATGTTAACGACATCACCTTTTCCCCGTAATCATATTAAGTCCTATAGGCACTTGAATAGATAAATTAATGACAATATCTAATTACTGCCACAATCCAGAGCTGATACTATTAACACAACTAGAGCACATATTCGTGAATGGATACTGACTCGCTGATTTCAGAGGATATTCTAATGTAATGATTCAATTTTATACAACCAATGAATCCTTTTGTCCTTCATTCGTCCTATTACACGTTTCTCAGAGCGTATACCTAGCTTGTTATTGTATTGTAGAATAGAACTTCGCGGTGGATACGCCATTATCGTACTCTTGCTGATTATCATACAGAAAAGCAAATAGATTGACAGATTGCCCTTTGACATTTTAACTTCAAAATCAATATAACTCATATCTGGATGAAGAGAAATCGATGTACCATGCTTAAAGTATCATGGACCTTACTATCTCGCACTATCACATTGAAAACCAAACATAGTTACAGATTTCCCTTTGACTTTTAAATATATTAAACTACTACTTCCAGAATAAAAAAAATTAATTTAATTCATTTATATTACACAATAACTACATAACCCTTCCTGTTGATAGCTACGTCTTTAAAGAAATCTGTCGTTTTAATAATTTAAAATAATAAAAAGAAATTACTGATTCTCCAAATCCAAATTAAAATATTTTAAATATATTTTATGTTCCTTATCTAAATTTAAATTTATTGGTCAATTCAAGTATTAATTAATAATATTAAACCATTTTATCTTGATGAAAACTTAACAATCGTTAACAAATCCCTTGATTGTATCTTGAATTCAACGGTACACTCAGACTGAAAAAGTAATAATTATGAGACAGTTAAATGTGTGTCAAATTTTTATAGGATGTGTAAAACGAAAAAGTTGATCGGCACGAATATATTTATGTTCTTTGGCATTAAAAGCACTATATCGAATGGTAAACTGGAGCTAAAGTCAACATTCGCAATGAATCAATTGTTGACACCATAGCAACGTCACGTGTAGAAAACTCGGTTGCTCCATCGTGCTTTGAATTCGTGTCAGTTAACATCGTAGTGCACTCAATTGTGCTGCTGATGAGACAATGAAAAGACCTCTTCACCTAGTTTGCACTAAAATTTGTAGTGTAGGTGTCTGCGAAGTCGAAACGATACAAATGGTTCGTTTTGAAATTCTTATTTTTTCATCGTCGACTATATTTAGATCCTGGCAGACGAACTTGACTCCATTTTTCAGAAATTAATTCGGGGCAGGTGAACTGCAACTAAACTTATCATCCGTTTCGTGAATGGACTTTACAGTTTGATATAAAATAGACTGTCTCTCACACTTTATTATTATCTAAAATTCACATATTTAAAGGACCTCTCAACGTCTTATAATCTTCTTTATTAATGCTGACATCCAATGGACATCAGGCAAAACATTTGCTACATTTCAGTGATGAAAAATAAATAAGACTACATTTCGAGATCTGGAGTCAGACCTCTTCCTCAGGTGAGTTACTAACCCAATACGTAAATGCAATCTAAATTAAATTAAATAAATCATACCAGAGCGTTGTGACACGCATAAGTCAGGAATCACACCATGCTGTGTTTCAACCATAAAAGAAAAATAGTTTCATACCATACAACCGGTTTATATTATTTTGCTTGATACAAAATTATAGGATATCAGAATCCATCTTTGCCAAATAATTACTAGCCAAAAATTGTATATTTAGCTGCGAACGATAAAACCTCGCCGAATGTCTTTTTATTTTTGTGTGTTGGTTGTTTTCTTTATTTTTGAAAGCTAATACAGGAAGATATACTGTAGTTGTGTTTTAACTGTTTATCATATTTTTTCTGTATTACATTACAGATTAAATACCTATCAAGCTCCGATCAAAAAGTAACAAATTAACAACAGTTTAATCTGCACTGCTAATACAGTTATAGACTATGTTCTAGATAAGAATGTAACCACTGCTGTCATCGATAAAAACGTCTGCTCCACCACAAACAGTAAATAAAGGAAGTACAAGCATGCTAATTACGCTGCACAATGAATAGGAAGCATCCTGGTGTGTGGGTGAATATGAACAGAGTACAGTAGTTGTGCCGACATTCATTGTGCTGTCCGAGGAAGTGTCCCAGCAGCAGTGTACTGTACAAGCAATAACTTCCGCTAACTGCTGTATTATGGTCTGAAATGTCACAGTAATGTTATCAACCCATCTTACAGCAGGCTATCGTGTGTTGCTACTAATAGTCAGATGACCGTACATGTCTGAGGAAGTGTCTCCCAGCAGCAGTGTACGGTGCAAGCAATAACTTCCGCTAACTGCTGTATTATGGTCTGACATGTCACAGTAATGTTATCAACCCATCTTACAGCAGGCTATCGTGTGTTGCTACTAATAGTCAGATGACCGTATATGTCTGAGGAAGTGTCTCCCAGCAGCAGTGTACGGTGCAAGCAATAACTTCTGCTAACTGCTGTATCATGGCCTGACAGGTTACAGTAATGTTATCAACCCATCTTATAGCAGGCTATCGTGTGTTGCTACTAATAGTCAGATGACCGTACATGTTTGAGGAAGTGTCTCCCAGCAGCAATGTACGGTGCAAGCAATAACTTCCGCTAACTGTTGTATTATGGTCTGACAGGTCTCAGTAATGTCATTAACCCATCTTATAGCAGGCTATCGTATAGTCAGGTGACCGTACATGTCTTATTAAATATAGTTCGAGGTTTTATTTGGGTATGATGTTTAAAAATACAATTTTCTAAGTAAATAAAAAAAAATATTTTATTCGATAATTTTATATAAGCTGATATTAAATTATAAATGCCATTTCCATCAGAAAGTTACAAAATTTAAGCTGACAACTTAACCTACACTTAAATTATAATAGTAAAAATGTAACGTAGATAAATGGTGGTAAGGGTTGACTTACTAAGAATGTTAAGTTTAGCTCCAGTTGTGTACCTGATGAGATAATGAAAACACCACTTCATCTTAATTACATTTGTTTGTAGTCCAGGTATCTCTGATGTCTAAACGATGTAGCGAGTTCGTTTTGAGCTTCTTCCTTACCGACTGTTTTGGATTCATTCAGATGGATGTTGAATATAGATTCCAGCAGTCAAATCTGCCACAGCTTTGGACTTTAAATGCTGTACTAAGTACAAGGTTAACTTCAGCTGAACTTAAGATTCTTATTAAAACCAATTTGGAAATAGTACCAATTATACTGTGACGAGTTATGATCATGGGAACATCCCACCATTTCCCTAACTAGTGACAGTGTAGCGGGGTATTTACAAACTACTTAATAGAAGTAATGGAACATTATTTATCTAATGACGCGCCACTTTTTACGAATATTTCCAAAAAGAATGTAATACGCTGACATGTCATGTTTATCTTTAGGCTGTTCTATTTAATCGCTAACAACCAACATGTTTATCTTACTCATGTATGTGTAACATTTAGTCCATGATATATAATATGTTAACAAATAGAACAATGAATGCTAACAGATTCAAATAATAAATAAGAATATAAAAACTTACTTAGCAGGTTCATTTTCTAAAACTTTTATATTTTTAATAGTAAATTGGTACAAATTTAGATACTTATTTAAGAGTAACACTTCCTCTCTTTTATATACTATACAAACTTTATATACAAAAGTGCAATAACACAATAACATCATAAATCGTTATAGCTACGGTAGAGTTTCAACAGTGGTTTTATAATACGACCTATGAAACTATGGTTTTGCACAGGATTGATTACTTGAACCCGAACAAAGAAACCTATCAATTCGCCCTTATTGTTCCAGGTTTGACACTGAAGGGCGTGAAATTTTCCATTTAAATGCATCAATTCTGTACAGGTTCGTTTTAGTATCACTTCTAATAATACAAGTTTATTTAAAGCAAAATATTTTCCCCTTTGTATTAACGATGGAGTGTATAGCTATCTCATGTGAAACACATGGGTTTTTTCATATCTTTTTTTCCATATTTGCTTGCATTTCTTCCTGTGAATTTAATTATCATTAAAATTAATAGACTTCAAAACCTAACGTTTTACGTACTTGAAAGTATTTCCTCCCTATCTCCAAGTAATGTATAAATTTTTTGTACATTTTAAAATTACTATCCACAATGTTATTGTTTTTCAGTTCATATCGCTTATGCATTATGTCAATTAGAGGCAAAGAACTAATGCAATTAATAATGGAAAATGCATTGTCCTGAAATATACACTATTTGAAATGTAAAAAACTATAAATTTCGGTTTTTCATTTAATCTTAATTAATGAGGTAACAGTATGCTACACCATGTTATAGGTTTCGTTGAAGTCGCTTACAAAATTACAAGACTACAGTTCATGTCATTAGGCTACATGGATTACTATGACACATATTAATATGCCACATGAATGTACAAATTTCATGATCCCGCTATTTTCTCATTGCCACCCTGGTTATTAATAAGATCAATGTAACATTTTTCGCTTATGCTAAGCCAAATCTAATGTATTGACATGCACCAAGATCGAAATTGATGCTTCTTTTATAGTAATTAGTCTTTATGCAAAATTTAAATTCCATAGATCGTTCTCAAGATATAGCGCTAACGAAATATACAGAGAGAAATAAAATCTAACCATCACCTTTCTGTTGTTTTAACCCTACGTTTAATTTTCTTATTGCGTATGTACTTCATGTCATAACAACATTTCATACTATAAACATAGTTATTTTCTAATCCTGCGTTCAATTTTTTAGATATTATTTTTACGACACTTTGTCCGACATTTTTGTATGTTTTAAAGGCTGTTCTAATGTACTTGCTACCTACTGTTCTAATTTTGTCTGAAAATCCCGGCACAAAAGGGATTGGTATAAACAAAAATGTTTCACTATTCTGATTAACTAACTCATGAATGATTATTCTGTTTTCTTTGCACGTGCCCTTTACTGAACGAATCCATTGCGTCTAGAGTCCGATTGAATTTTTATCAAATTCCACTTATAATTCATCTTTATCTGAGCATGAAAGTTTTGCTTTATCACATAACGAGTAGGTCAATCCTTCTTACAGACTGATGGTTTTATTGATAGTTTAAATATTTTCCTGTTTCTGTTTTCTTTCAAAAACTGTAGTCATAAGGACTTTCCTATTTCTTAATACACACACGCGCAAAAAAGAAAGATTGTATTGGACCTTTACTTGAATTTTTAGATGGGTGGAAGGATAAATACTAATAATTTTATTTGTTTAAAGTTTTTTAGTACCGATTAAAAAGTTTAAATGAATAATAATTATAATTTCGGACATTCTCCATCGTTGCTTATGACAATAAACTTGTAACTATTAATGGCTTACAATATCTCAATCATAGTCTCTCTATGAGGAAAAACAAAAATAAAAGGTAACATCCACATACCTCCACCAAATCTTTCACCTAAGAGAAACCCAAGGCTTTTTGTTCAAAATCCTCCTGACGTATGCGTATTACAACGTTTTGGTATGATTTGTTTATTTTAACCTAGATTACAACTGTGTTATGTTAGCTAATTTCCGTAGAAATAAATAAAATTCAGATCTGAAATTTAAGTAGTATTAATGTATCACTGAACAGTGGTTAATTTCCTGAAAATCCATTTTTCTTTCACAATTCTTCCATCTTCAAAAGCAAAATTTACACAAATAATTTTCTAAAGATTGTCTTTGTATTACTATAATTGATTATTGAGCAATTGCTTGATGAGATAAGAAAATCCAAAACATTACTTCTGAACACTACTTCTTAACTGATTATAAATAGAAATATTAATATTTTTGAAATTGCACTTGCACTGAATTGCAAGTGCTACACTTTGCTTATCATTTTTATCATTAACCTTCGCCTGTTATTAAGAATCACAATGTGTATGTTTGCTATAAAATATCTCACATAACATTGATCAAAGTAAGTGGTTAATCCTTTATTTAGTATGTATCTATTTAGATACACCATCCTTGCTAAACTTACTTGCGGGGACACAAATATTACATACTACGAAGTTAATAGTGAAATTATTTCTTGGAACCCCCAGCATGACATCTCAATTATATCTCTTTACCAAAATTCTCAACATTAAAATCCACGGAGTTTACTGTCAATTCGCGTTCTAAATGGAACGGTCTTTCATAGTTTAAATTATTTATCGGCTATGTTCTTATTTAACTTTTTGTAAATATATTATTAGTCCAGCTACGCCAACTGCACCTTATGAAATTTTTTTTATGTATACTAAACTTTACTGTGAACAAAAACCTGTCAATAAAACTCGCCGTTTTGAGAAAACTTTCCTAATACTGACACGGAAGTTGGCTGTAACTACTAAACTTGTTCTTTATGTTGCGGTTAGATTATTCCAACTGCTTCTGAACACCCAGCGAATAAAATTACCTTTATTAGTGCCATTTATTATGATAATTACATTATAATACATATCAAAACTATTTTATTGATTTTATGTAACGTTAAAATATTAGTTAATTTTATGTAATTAAACAAAATAATCGTAGTAATCGTTAATAATCCTAATTATATGTCATATAATAGTATCTGAACAAATAAATTTGTACTAACTCATTTATATTGGAATCAACTATAAAGGTTTGTACCCAAATGCTATTAACGCGTTAAAGTAAAGATGTCTTATTTTACCAGGCGAAGTTAGAGCTAAGAAGCCTTCTCTAAATTCAAATTTAAATGACTTAATTTGTATCCTATATATAAAAGGGCGAATTTAGGGCCATAAGTCCCTGTCTTACAATTAACCCTAATATAATAGTATAGTACTCAAGTCAAATAAAACTATTACATTTAAAATAAAACAAAATTATATAATAAAGGTCTCTTTAAGAATTTAGTACACATACATGCATACACACATTCATTAGCACCCTATCCGTCCTCCAGGACCTACCCCAACTAAACCCATCGCTGACATCGTTTGTAGCAATTCAGCTTTCAGTAAGGCTGCAAACCGGTTTCGACTCCCTACTGACTTAACATGGTTCGGAAGGGAATTCCATGCTCGAAAAGCAGTAACAATAAATGATTTGTTGTGAGTTGAGTTTCGAGGCCGGGGAATAAGAAGATTTGATCAGGCCGTAACACTTAACCTCTCTAACACTTAACGTGGAGATCAACAGTTTAAAGGTTACTAAATGTGGTTTAATTTAGTCTCTTAGTCTTATTAGTCAATTTTTAAATACAGATCACAACTTATATGCATTAAAATTCAGTAAACAGCATTTATAATACCTATTCAGTAATATTATCAGCAATATAAAATATAATTATTGGTTTGTATTGAATCACATGTAAAAGATTTCATTTAGCAACTAATGAGGTCAAAAGCAAACATAAAAAAGTTTATATTTAAAGTTTTTCTTTCGACTTCATTTCATTAAACTGCCATAATTTATATCAAAAAGAATCCCAATGACTTATAAGGACCCTGACGATTCTCTACTTCAGGATATAACTGCATGGCTGGTCAAATATGCAATCTTTTTTTACCCCTAACAGCATAGTGTACACAATGGTACAGTTAATTTCACTGTAACAGCCTACACTATTGTAGGGATACAAGTGCGCATGAGTAAACTAAGAGTCTAACAGCTGTCAAAATGCATGAATTGTTTACTGTCTGCTGATTTCCCTAAGGAAAGACTCAGTTTCCACAACTCGTTTGTCTGCTAGTAGATGTGTGAACATGCTTATTTGCAACGTGGGAAGTGTTGCTCACATGGCTGGTCTGGAAATCATTGCAAGTGACATGAAGTGAATATTATAGACAGCGAGAAGGACATTTATAATTGTACATTTATTGAGGCCTAAATTTAATATTTATTATTGACCAAATTATCAGACTGATCACCAAGTCAACGTTTCTTTGAATTTAGGCAACGATGGTTTCCAAGTCTAAAAGCAAAAATTAACTAGGAAAGTTAACAAATACTATCAAACAAACATCATATTAAAACGTTTGAACACATAATGAGATTAAAAATTAAAAAAACTGAAGGAAGAAGTTTCAAAATCAAAAATACTTTTACCACTCTTCCTCGCTACCACTGCCTTTCTGTACTCTTTCAGTACGTGCCGTGATAGCACAAGTGGCAAAATTGATTTACGTCCGTCTCTCGTCTTCCCTGGTGCGTTAGACGTGTGATGTGCAGTGCGCCTTTTTCTGTAAAGTGACAAAGTTGCGTTAGTTCTCTTCAGTCACGACTTAAGGTGTAGGCTTGAGGTTTGATGGTGGAATTCGTTGTGACAAATTTATTAGTTTGTCAGAAATATCAGAAATTCTCCTTTCAAAGCATTTAACGCCAATAACAAACATAAACAAGAAATGGCAAAAGTGTGTGTGTGTGTGTGTGTGTGTGTGTGTGTGAATATTAATTAGTTGCTGTCAAGAAGTGATGTATCAGTAGAATTATAGCATAAGATAAAAGTTGTTGAATCTTTTTTCTCTTCCTATGAAAAAACTAGTTCATACTAAAATATATGGTACGGCCAATATTATGATGTTTGAAAGAGGATCTGTATATACATTCAAAAAAATAGGCTCTGATTCAGAAGGACAATGTTGTGGCCAATAATGATTACTTCGTGTATGATTACTTAGAGTTCTCACTACGTTTATGTTTAATATTCAAATTGAAATTGTGCAATAAAATGTTTATAGCGACTAAGTTACTACGACCTAGCCAAATAAACCTCGACACAGAAAAAAGAGACAACCAAAAGAGCAGCAGGAATGTACGGCCCTATCCGCCTAGTCCATGTATATCGCATGATTGAATAATTGAGAGGAGGAAAATTCAAAAGTTCCAGATCAATTGAAGATCATCTTCTAAGAAAGGAAGAAAGCGACGGAAGGGTACTGATAGTCAAATGATGAGCTTTTTTATCCAACCCCGTGCTGGAACAAGTGACATCATTACTTGTGCTGTCATTTTGTACTACCTTGTTAAAACTTGAAGACATTTTCACAAACGAATATTCTTGTTTGTTCCTTAGGTAACTGTAGAGAATCTTCACAAAGTATTGTCGCAATCAAAATATGTTTGTATTTTAACCTCTGATAGGATTGTATAATAGAGAGTTTGCCTTTGTTATTTACCCAAATAACGTACCCATTAAATAGTATATTTCAAATTATTATGTTTATCTGTTAATTTAGTGTGTTCTAAATAAGGATGAATAATCTAGCAATCGGATATTTTAATGGTACTCTCTCACTGTCACAATCGACATCAAGAAGCAAATACAAAGCAAGCATTTGTGTATGTGTGTGTGTGTGTGTGTGTGTGTGTGTGTGTGTGTGTGTGTGTGTGTGTTTACACTATCACATAAAACTACTTAATCGATTTTACTTAATTTTTTTATGGATATTCTTCGAGTCCATGCATAACATATAGGCCAACCTATTTTACGAAAATTCCTACAGGTTAAGCACCATTAGTGTGAAAAGTAGCAAAATATCCTATACTGATCTCTAATGTTATGAAATAATACCTGATAAAAGTATTATCTCTTTTGTTTACATTTTTTTATGACAGTGGAATCAAGTATTTAATTCATATAACCACAATTTTCTATTTGTTTATATTTATATTTTAAAAGCATGGAGTAAGCTTGATAGTAACAAAACTTCTTATTTTAACCTTTTTTGCAACCGCTGTTGAGCACAGAGTCAGAAAATATCCAGAAAAAATATTAAGTATCATATTAGAAACGTAGCCTCAAAAGATTTTTCATATAAATGAACAGTACTAAACCTTTAACACTTTTTATAGATTTTATTTTATTTATACATTGTACGTTTCGAATTTAAAGAATTCTTCATCAGATACCTGTATGTTAAGGGGGCCATTTACCCAAAAATAAAAATATGTTAATACTTGGTTTTTATACATGATTGGACTTTTAAAAGTTAGTCTATAACTAATTTATACAAGAAAAGTCACAAAACCCCCCCACACCACCCCCCACCCCTAAGGGGGGGTTGCGGAATAAAAAACACTATAATTTTAGTTTGCAGGATAACTGTTCTTCTAGTAGAGATATTTTTAAAATTATTTTTTTTAATGAAAGCTTAATATGATCCCTATAAACTGTAGTATCAGTAATAGGATTAAATCATAGTAACATATTTTAAAATAAATAGTTTTATTTTCGATTTTATTTTTCTGTAACAAAAAGTAAATATATCATAAATGACACATATATTAAGAAAATTTATTTCACATACTACAGTTTGTGCATATTGTATCTAAGAACAATTGTGCAAAGTTTGAACTCTGTAAGTTAAAAAATAAAAAAGTTATGCTGTAAACTATTTGATAAAACAGGTAAAATATTATATCCGGAAAACAGCAAAAACATAGTATGTAGCTTTTTGTCATATAAATACTGTAAACAATAACAAGAAACAGGTAATTTTATACCTTTTGATGCTTTGTACTCCTAAAACAGTCCAGCTCCATAAGTTACACCTTCTTTTTCCTTTAGGGTTTCTTCATTTTTCAATTTTCTCACCTTTAGCTGTCGGCGGTGTTTTATGTACTTTGCACTCAGTCTCTTCTTCGCCTGCAATACTCTTCTTTTGTCTCTTGCCCTTATTATTTTCATTGAAAGTCTTCCTGGAGACACACCAGCAGCTCCCATCAAGGTACTTTGTATTGTGTTTCCATAATTGTATTCAGATACAGCTTCAGCAACTGCACAGTCCACGATTCGCTTCGAAACGTTCCTTGTCTTAGGACACTTTTTCCAAATACAACTATGGAGACTCTCATTCGCATTTTGAGTTCGTCCCTTCTGGCATCTTTCTAACAGTTCTCTTGATATGAGTCTTTGGTATACAGGAAATATGTGTTTCAGTACCAATGGTGATATTGCAGTACCCAGATTTCTTGCATGGGGCCCTGGAGTTTCGCCTTTTGCGAGAGCACGATTGTAGAAACACCAGCTATTGTCACCTTGAGGACATTTAGTGTGCCTGTTTTACACAGTGGTGTAAAGTTGCTAATATGTCTTGCCTCATGTTTTCAACACTATCTTGATTCCGAAGAATTGAGTTCTGGTAATATTTTGTCAACTTTACTATTGTCGATTGTTTTAGGCTACCGAACCGCCTTCCACCTAGTGTGATACCTTGTGCTTTACATGTTTTTACAACATTTCGTAAGCCAGTCCCAAGTCGCTTGGCAATATGGTTGACACATTCTTCTTTTACGATGGGTACATCTTCACCGTACACTTTCAGATTTTGTAGGTGGGAAAAAACTGCGGCATCCCCATCAGAAACGATAGTGCGATATCTCAGTTTATAGTCTAATGATCGTTTCCATAATATTTCTGCGGCCTTGGTTTCCATCGCAGGGGAAGAGCCACTGTAATTTTTGTAACAATCTTCTTTATGGCCCTCATACCAAATATCGAATTCAGGTGACTCTGCGCCGAGTTCAGTGGCTGTATTCACACACACTTGGCAATACTTCGATAGGACACAGTAGTCGATGACGAGACCAGTTTGAAGTTCTATTACAACACCAACACCATAGTTGGATGTGTGGCCTCTTTTGTGCCATGAACCGTCGAAGCTGACACCAATGTCAACAACTGTGTCATCCGTGATTGTGGCATCCATATCCTTATACGATTCACGCACTCGAGCCCTAGCTTTTTTCAGATTATCCCCGCCCATAAATACAGATGACTTTGAAACTTCCGCAGAATGAGATGAATATGTTTTGCTGCTCATACTGTCTAGGTTCATAACCAAGCTAAACTTTTCTAAGGACCCATAACCTTCACCAATAGTCATGAATGATTTCACGATCCTGCGGTTTACGTCGAATGACTTCGAACCATCAATTTTTTTGGAAGTGTAACTAAATATTTCTAGATCAGGGCAGTTCTCACACTCAACATTCAATTTGCACGCAAAGCCATTACGTTCTGTTTCAGTAATACTCAAGCTGTTTGGATGCAAACATATAGGGCACACTAGGTTTCGTACTAACTCTTTCACGCAAATCATATCGACTAATTTATACTCAGACCCAGTAAAAATTTCCTCATTATCAACCACCACATTTAGGCGTTGATCAAGATCGCTTATTCTTGGTGATATTGGCTTCAAACCAATAGAGGGACACTGATTTGCATTTATATTTAGTTCACTAGATAACACTATAGGCCTAGTGTCGTTTTGGCTTCCACTTAGAGGCCTAGGCTCATTTACATTTGCAGTACTTGTACTAGGCATAACCTCAAAGTGATCCATAATTGCATGTCTAACATGTACTTTAGCAGAACTGTTAGGATTGTCACTAGTATTAGATACAGAATCATTTGAATCAGCCTGCAGGGACTCAATAAGTTTGACATTTTGCCACCGTTTGTTTATTGCCAAAGATGCTTTGAGTCTTTTACTTACTTTAGTTCTAAGATGTTGCTTTTTAGTCGACTGCTTCATATTTATTGAACAACACTGTTTATTTGTATATAAGTACACTAAAAGTAATATAGAATAACTAATAGAACACAGTAGGCTACTATATAACACGGATCTAAAGATGTTGATATCAAATTAGATACTTTTCTGCTTTACAAACGTAAACATAAACAAAATTATAGTCTGCTGTTTCTTGACAGGGCTGCCAACAGATAACAAAATAAATTACCACATATAAAGCAATAATTCACCTCAAATGCCTTGTCTGTGTTTATAATACATAAGTAACAGTGGGAAACCAAAACCTCGGAAATTTGGCGTTTTGTACGCTCTGTACCTAATGAAGTAAATAATAAAAATTTTATATTTCTAATGTGTTTATGAAAAAATAAATGATTGTACAGTATTCTAGGGTAACCAAGCAACAAATTAAAGCAAAAAAATAAAAATTGATTATTTTTAAATTTTTTGGGTAAATGGCCCCCGGTAAATAAAGCCAATTTACTTCATCTATCTAAGATGTATCCAATTGTTCTTATGTTTAAGGCAAGTCTCAAGAAATGTTAAATTGTATGTCTTATAGTATTTCCATTGTACACATGTCTCACAATATCCCATTTGTTACTGCGGCTGGTGCCAAAGAGAGGTTATTGTATTATCAAACAGCTGCAAACACTACGTTTAAAAATACAATAGATTGAAAAACTATGTAGATCCGCAGGGAAATCAAATCCTCCGCAACAACCTGAATACATTCTGAAGGTACCGTTGTGGGAAAAGTTGAATGAAGACCTCAGATTTATTCTGCTATTTTCGCGTCCATACAGACTTCGGGACAAAGCTAATTCTACCCAACTGAATACTTTATTGTATCAGAATCCCTGTGAAATTGTATTGAACAAAAAATTCAATGTTTTGAAACTCAATAAATAATAACACACAATAGTGAGCAGTTTTTTAACAAATTTGTGTTAGAATCTGGTTCTATACATTTTGTTTTTATACCACAGCGTTTTCAACAGAGCAAACATTCTATACCAATAATGTATTCAACTAATATAAGTTTTTTATAGCCATGGTAATATATTAGTGCTTATACTTGTTACATTATTAGTGACAAAAGTAATGGATATCAATGAATCTGTAAAGAAATATAATTCTGTTATATATGTATAGTTTTGAATGAATTACGAGTTCTGCATGAAATTAGAAGTACAATTTCGAAATAAAGTAAAATCACTGTTATTTCGAAAGCCAGGATTTGGTGTTGGAATGTGCCCGATTTTTTGACAACCAAATTACACTGCGTATCGTTGTTCATAAGCCATATTGAGTATTCCACTACTATGAGACGTATGAAGTCGGGACAGAGATTACAGAGGTTTCGAATCGAGGCCTTGCTAATTAAATTCTAGTCTCCGATGGTCTCAAATTAACTGTGATGGCACAAAGATATATACGACTTCTTGCTCTTTCAGCTCTTGTTGATAGGATAGATTTGGGTTTTCTAAAATGTTTTGCATTATAGGATGGTATAAATGTGAGAATTCCGGAAATATCTGGAATACCATTCATATGAGATATATGTTTGAAAGTCCCTTTTTTGGAATATGACATCCGATAATTACATGTACTGGTTCCGCAAACACTTTCAGTTTATATTTCTCAAAAAACAATTTTGAAAGATTTTCATGTGCCGTGAGTCATAGCAATTTGGTCATAATTTCAGAATTTTTTAAATAAGTACAGAGGTATAAATAGAGCCACGTAGCTATTTCTTAACCTTCAAATCCAAATACATGACTCCAGTTTAAAAAGTGTTCGTATAAAATTAAAATAATAACGTAAACTAATATTACTTTCTATAATACCATAATTGTATTACTAACTAAAATGTATTTTTAAACCTTTTCATTATTCCATTCGCCCACTTAAAACCACGTCCACGCCATTGATCTCGGCATTTGCAATAATCCGATCTAAGAACAGGTTTACAGCAAAATTGAAACGTTCCCAGCTTTCCAGTTATTCAATGCTATCTGGAAGGCAATTCCAAGATCTGCTTGTGGTAAAAAGGAAGGATATATTAAATATTGCTGATCTACGACATGGATTCCCCATCATAGACGATCCAGTGCGCGTATTTCTTCGCTTCCAATAATAAACAAATTTAAAAATCGTTGACAAAATATTGAGAATACCCACTTTTAAGAATAGAATTTAATACATTCAACATTCTAATGCTTCCCAATTCATTTAATTATAAGGTGTATATGCGAATACAGCACGAGGATAAATAGTCATATTTTCAAAAATTATACAAAAATCTAATACAAAATTTTGGATTCTTTGGAGTTTTCTGCTGAAAACCACAGTCATGTCATTAGTTACGAGTTTCAGTAGTTAAAGTATGTAAATAAAGTGAAATACCTTTGTTTTTTCAGTGGTAGTTTTCTAATGATGGCATAATTTCAATAATATTTTGTAGTATTTGCCATCGTTAACTGATTTTTAGTAACACTAAACATATATGTGTTAAAATGTGAGAAAACTCTCAGTTAAAGTTAAAATACGATGATAACCCACAAAATTCCTACTAAATTAAGTAAAGAAAATGTACTATTATCTTTTAGTTCCAACAGCTGTATAAATGCCAAAGTGATTAGAATTCACTCAAAACAATTAAAATTGTCGTCACCGGCAATGCTGAGGTCTCTATAATCTTCCGTTCAATGGTCGTTACATTACCTATACGACTACCACACATATATTAGTAAATTGAGTTTTACATGTAAAAGGGGGACTGTCCTACATTCCCGGGTACATAGGAGAGTATTTACCAGGAGTTGTGTAAGCTAAAGGTCTGGTTTTCCTTGTAGTTCCTAAACAAATGATTGCTCGAATAAGTATACATTCCTTTAGGAGCTACATGTTCCTGATCATTTAGGATTTGGCGTAAAGTTACCTAAGATATTGTCACTAGAACAACCCACATCATAATTATGATAATGATCCTCCGTTTACTCCCCAAGATTACTTCCCAGAAAATGCCAGTTAATAGCCGGTAGCGACAGGTAATCTGTAGAGGAATTGAGTACAAAGTAAATGAATAATTGTTATTTGCTCTTCTCATGATTATATCAACACATAACATATTGTTATGAAAATGTTATGAAAAACTTATTGTATTGAAAATGTTTACAATACAATATTTAGTTTTATTATTATTTAGAAATGAAAATATTTTGTTCTAGTTTGTATATGAGGTTAAATGTAAGAAAGGGCCATGAGGCCCTAATTTCGCCTAAAATAAAGAAATATTTCATTTCATTGTTATGGACGGTTGTGATGCTTCGCTTTTTATACTTAATCTTTTAATGGATGCAGATATAATATGACCTAGTATTTTTTTATTTATTGTCAGACCGTTAACGATGACTATACATGATTCTGTTTTATTGGTTGTTAAAACTTTCGTTAAACCCTATCGGATCTTTCGATACTTCGTTGAACCCGTTTGTCTGTTAACTACAGTCTACAACACACGCTGATATGACGAGAACTAATTGAGTTATAAACTTGAAATATTGTATTTTCTCCTTGCCTATTGCAAAGAGTTCTAGCTGAATTTCTCTTCTGTATGTCTAGTTGCCTGTGTGCCTTTTTCAGCGGGACATCTCAAGAAAGAATTTGAGGTATGACCTTGAAGTTTTTAATGTAACATTTCCACGTGGACAAAAATGAGTTCGATAAAGGAGCATGTCCACCCATGAGATTTTACTAAGCATCATTGAACTCTACAACTCAGTAGGCAGGCATATTTTCCTTCAATACTTCGTTGTGCTCGTTTATGTTTATTACACAGACTAATATCTCGAAAAATATTTGAGTTATTTACTTTTTTACTTTGTTTGACTGTTACAAAATATTCTGGATACATTTCTCTTCTTTATGTCTGTCTGTCTGTTTGTCTGTGTGACTACCTTCAGCGGGATATTCCAAGAACGAATTTGAGGTATGGACTTGAAATTGGTAATGTGATGACGATTCTACGTAGTGGATGATGAGTTCTATGAGAGTGTATGTCCATCCGTAAGATTTGACTAAGCATCAATAAACTCTACAATTCAGAAGGCTGGTAAATGTTTTCCTCTACCTACCTGAAGGCTGTAACATTTCTTATCTGTTTGAAAGCCTATCATCTTGAGAATGAAATGAGCTATAGACTTTGCATTTTAAAATTTTAAATGCAGCTTTAGCGAAGCATCTTATGCGTTGTGTGACTCATCCTGCCTTGTAACTATATAACAATGAAAACAAGTTTTAAGATTTGAAGTTCACACAGCCACACACAGCTTATTAAACTGTGTATCACTGTCTCTCGATAACAAATGCTCAACAATAACAATTGATTGTACGTTTACAATAATGCACATTCACTATTACAATATCAAAATGTTCGGTATCCTCGGATTAAGAATAACACGAAGTGAGCAGTTGAGCCCGGATGTTCAGTGCCTGTATGTGTTTGTTGGTTACCAGGTTTCGTGACATTATTAATATCACGTTTATCGATTATGTTAAACAAATATTACGCTTGTGATTTGAGTATAAATTGCTTAAGGGGGTTCGGTATGCCCTATCCTTCCCATGTTAATTTGGCCAATTTTATGTACCTTTTTCTCAGAATCCTTTAAAGCTATCATCATCAAACTTTAGGACACTACTATTTAGACCTTTGTTAACATTTAGAGCGGAACAAAGTCAAAAAAAAGAAGTTTTTATTTAATTTGTTGTAAATAACAAATTTATTAATTTTTTGTAAAATAATTTATAATTATAATTTTTTGACGTGACAACGTCTTAAATTAGGTTGCGGCTCGGAGTCACTCATGAAAAAGTGTAACGCCCGGTAACGTTACGATGCCCGTCCAGTGGGTCCGCCGCACGGGATCCGCACGGGATAAAGCAGATAACTGTGGGTCCGCCGCACGGGATAAAGCAGATAACTATGTTTATTCGTGAAAATGTGGATTGCTTAGATTCGTCATTTACAAACAACTACAACAATAAAGGTAAATAATTGTACACTGATATTTCATTATCGTAAACTATGATTGATTGATTAATTGTTAGATTGACACAAAAGTTGAGAAACTGAGTTTATAGGTTATGTCATACTATTGACAAATGTTGATAGTGTTAAGTAAATTATTAGTTTAAATCACTCTGCAATCAATCGTAATTCAGTCGATTGAGAAGAAACAGCGCGTATTGCTAGTCAAACATTTAAAATAACAAATTATAACCTCTAACCTGTCATTCTGTGTTTAGCAAGAATTTCAAATTCCAATTTTAGTAAATGTTTTATTCAACTTTACCATTTACAATAACAAATTTTAATTAATTTCAAATTATGTACAATGTTTTAGTAAACAAAATATATTTCTATAGTTAAAATTTGTGCAATTCTTATTTTCATTCAATTCCTTGTTCCTATTGTGCAATTTAATAATATTCATATCAATAAATATTCTACCGAGAAAAAGACGTTGTCACGTAAAATATTCGCCCGTAAAACCGACTTTACAGGCAACCATAATTTTTTAATAAAAATTTAAAATAGATTTTTATAATGTCTTCCGCTCTAAATGTGTGTACTGGTCTTAAGTACATGTGTATTTTTTTATGTTAATCTGATCAGTGGATCTTGAGAAAAAGGTACATAAGAGAAAAAGTGATAAAAAAGTTAATTTTCGGGAAATCGAAGCTAAAGGCAACACACATCAAATAAGTGAATTCACTGACCTTTATTATAATATTAATGACATCCAGTTGCATAACTAGGGTTATCAGGATCCTCCAACTCTTCCCACTGATCTTCCAGCTTCCTCTTGGCACTTGAGCGAGCTTGCCTTGATTTTTTTGCGACTTCGGTAGCCATGCGTTGAGCTTTTTGTAAGCGAGCTATGTCCAGCTTTTTCATTGCTTCACAAAAATTATGTCCAACAGTCATTCCAAGATGTTGTAAAACCATACATTTTGCCATATTTCCTTTATTGAAGGAACTTATGGCATCATACACTCCTAAGTGCAAGGTGTGTATGCCAACAAAGACAGTTTTTGGCAGGCGAGACCAGATTACTTGGTTTACGGACTCATTTGGGTTTTGTGACTTACCGTGGAGACATTTACGAAGCAAATCAGGTGCACTTAGGTCTGTAAAAATAGGCTTTATCTTGTTCATGATGACAGCAGGAAGGTGAAAATGTTTGGAATGGTCATAAGTTTTCATTACAAGCCATAGCCTTTTGGTACTTGCACCAACTTTCACTCCCTATTTGGCAAAGTCCGTGTTGAGGATTTGTATTGCTGGATAGCAAATGGTAATACTCAGCCCAAACAGCTTTTCGCATGTCTTTTAAATTGCTTGCATTTCTTCGAATTGCTAGACCATAATATTTTTGTATGGCTAATATGGCAGCTTCAGTCAGTCTGTTCCGACCGCCTATTGTTTTTCCATCGGTTTGTTTGTTTTTTCCCTCTTTTAATTTTAAATTCTTTAGGCGAGTCCCCATGCGCTTATGCACATGCCCAATGCATTCTAGTTTTTTCACCAGGCACTCATCACCATAGGGCTTGCTTTCCACAACACTAAAAAACCCTTTCGAATCCCCATCACCTAAGTATTCAACGTAGCGAACATTGTAAGTGGGTAGGGACAGATGGAAAATCGCACGAGCTCCGACAACTTCCATGTCTCGGCTTACTCCCAGATAGTTTGCACTGCACTTATCACTATGTTGTCCAATTAATTTGTCTTTACAACGACAATCCTTAGATAAAATCTCTGCATCAATTACCTTACCCGTATCCACAGATGTTGCAGTGATTATACCATTTTGTGATGTATGGCCTCGCTTTTGCCATGTCCCGTCTATGGCTACTGTCAAATCCCTCCTACCTTCATTTATAATCACTGATTCTTCTACTGCTTCCTTCATAATCTTAAAACAAACATCTTCAGTCACAGACCCTAACAGTTGTGTGTAATTCAAAAACCGTGATGGAGGAGAGGGCAGATTTAGTACGCCACATAGTGTAGCGGCAGCCGTCTGGCCTCTGCCAATCGTACGCATGCCATACACCAATCTTACATTTATGTCATATAATTTTGTATCATCATTAGGTCTATTTTGCAAGACTAAGGAGTTTTCATAAGAGGCCAGTGTCTTTTCATTGCAACCTTCACATGAAAAGTTCCCCGAGAAAAAAAGGCCTACATGATACTTGATTTTAAAATCGATCGGTTGATGACACTTTTTTTGCATACTGCTATTTGAGAAATTACATTTATAAGTTTTTTTAAATCAACAATATCATTTTGGAAATTAGGCTCCTTATCAGTTATGTTTTTTATAATTTTGACTGATATTACCTAGTTTCACTTTTGAAGCACTAACAACATCATCTCTGTCCTCATTATTCGGCGTAGGACTAGGCTCAGTTTCACTCTCAACTAACCTATCTTCCACAGTTTATTCCAAAACAACACCACTACCACTGCTTTCACACTCTACAACTACTTTCTTTTTGTATAACTCACTTTTTCTCTTCTTAAAAATTCTATTACTTCTAGGCATTTTAGAAATCAAATGCGTTCTACAAAACAAAATAACAGTAACTACAATCCACCAAACAGAACTTGTTTTGTTTACAAACACAAAATTGGTTTATTGTAACTGAAGACAGTTATAGACAGCTGTATTTTTTGTTAGTAGACAAGGCAGGTGTACCAACCCATAAATCTAAATCATAGTTTGGATGAATACAACTGTGTTACTATAACAAATACTTCAGTTGCAATGGAAACACTAAATTGTTGGCATGTAGTATATTTTTCAAAATAAAAATAAAAAATAGTTCCCATCATCGGATTTTAATAGTTTTTTCATTAAAGTGTCAGGAATTAGTCATAGAATAATAAAATATTAAAACACGAAAATTTATAAAAATTTCATTTTTTGGATACCGAACCCCCTTAATTAGATTTGTGGTTCGTTACATTATTGCATAACGATCTTTGTCCTTTAACATCAATTAAAAAATACTTTAAAAACATTAAATATTTATAAATGCATTTTAAATTAAATTCAGTAGGTTGTACTGTAACAATACAAACAGCAAAGCAATATTTCAATATTTAGCTCAAATAGTTTACGAGTAACTTCACATTACTGGGTAGCAGAAAAATCACACAAAAAACCTGCAGGTTATTTTAATAAAGTTATAAGTGTGAGTTTAAGTGTTTAATTTGACGCGGTTTTCATCATCTAGTCTGCCTTTTATTTTACGCAGTATTGTATAAGTATGTATTTAACTTTTCACGACCCAACCACAAAAGTGTCATAAATCTCGAGTAAATTCAGGCCAAAGGAATCACTAAAGTTCCGTGCTCGATTGCCAAGACACTGTATACTTTGTGCGAGACGAAGCAATTTGGCATTGTGATGGGATGTCCCTATATTTTAATTTTGGAAAGTGGAAAAAAACGAACGTGTTATTTAATAATAGTAATTTTCTAAAGTATAAAACTCTAACAAACTCATTGATATATTTTATATACCTGGTTATGATATATTGTGTCAATATATTACATAGCATGTTTATTACCTTTTACTTATTAGTTACATAGTTATAGTGGATATCCACTTTAGTTTGCAAGAAACCAGTTATTTTCAATTTTCCAAGTTTTTATATATCTACATCCTGAACGCTTTAGTATGTAATTGTACAATAATACACCATAATTTGAGTAATCCAACCTTAAAAGCCCCGATTTATACTAACTAGTTTTTTACTACAGTCAACCAGCTGGTAGTCCTTCTGGAACCTCGAAGCCCAGGGGCTAAAATAATTTTTTTCTTGACTGACACGCTCTTTGAGAGCTACTTTATTCTATTTATGTACAAAAAATGTATATGGTTACATCTAAATATAAGATTTCTAATTTTAGTATTTGATCTATGACAAATTCCGACTATTAGTGGCCATGGGTGCTCTTAAAACAGCTAGTTCTGATAATGGACGGCTTCTAGGATCTCATGAAATTGTATACCTGCCTTTTTTATGGAATCTCTTAGTCTCTAAAAACCTTTGGATGCTCTCGAAATGTTTTACTGAGCACCCAACCAACGTCTGATATCTTCCACGTTCTGGGAAAATTCGATGTTCTCAGTATGTAGAAGGTTTTGACTTCTGGCATTTGCAACCTTCCAATATCAGTTTGCTCCTGTACTCTTAGATTTCCAGAGCTCAAGACTAAGCGACATGTTTTGCCTATTGGAACATTTGAACTCGGAGTATCCTAAAACTCTGAACGTTGTGTCTTCTAGATGTTTGCTTGCAGCCTCTGGTAAATTCGCCTTATGGATAATGCTGACCTCTAATTGCATACAACCCTTAGATATACATTTTTATCAGTGAAGGAGGAGGAGCTCTTCTTATTGTAAATATCAATTTTCTATTATTTTATAAAATAAAACTCACAATTCTCCAATAATTTCTATATTTTAACACGAGGCCCTTCGACATCGAAGATGCCATCATCAGGTGTGAATAAACAATTTAAAACAAATATCAGCTGAGTAAAACTGAATACAAAATTTATATGGTTAAAAGTAAAATAAAATAAATATTAGTATTTGCATAACAGTTTTTGTCAAAAAAAGAATTTAGTTATATTTGAAAGGAATGGTAAATTTTGAATCGGTCCAAAATAATTGTTTAATATTTTATCTTTATGTTTGGTTATGTATAATTTTTCATATACAATACATATCAATACATAAATTTAATCATAAATTTGATTTTTATTGAAAAAGTGTAACATTTATATTTAATTTTTTACAATATTTGAGCATAATTAATTATTATTACTCATTACAATAGTTATTTTTCCAATTTGGTAGTTATGTCGTTGTTAAGCATATCCATCTCTCCTTCATATTTGTGTCTTGGTATATTTATAGACAGGCTTTCATGGTAAAGGATACGGGTGATAAAATTGCACTAACATTGTTATAATATATTCACTTCTTGATATGATAAAGCTTACTCTCTTGCATTATTCCATATTTTAGATTGTACCTCTTAACATCGAAGAAAAGGTCTTGAACACCCGTGCAAAAACTAAAATATTGACGGGGGGATTGTTATCATGGAATTATTTTTTTATGTATTTCTCATCCAATAGTTTTACAATAAATTTTAAACTGCGATAGTGTGAACCTATAATGCTAATAAGGTAAATACTTTAAAAGCTATTTATACAAAATCAAGGATGGCCAATGCTTTCATCATTACCTAGGCTATTATCTGACAATATTTCTTGGCCAAATTCATATTCAATGATATAAGCAAATCATGTATCACCAGTTATTTATTATTGCAAGTACGTCGATGTTATAATTTAAACATTCGTAGTAAATGGATAAATATATTATGTGTTCAAAAATAATTCTTATCTAATTTTGATCTTGAAAATTAATAAAATAATATATTGAACTACTTTGATTTTACTATTGAAACCTTACATCGCCGCTCGCACACCCACAGCAAACCAACTGGGAAACGCGCGCCCATGGTGGCGAACGGGATGCCGGATCAAAATTAAACTAGGTAAAAAAAAAAAAAAAAAAACACAGTGGTCAGTATACTCAGGTTCATTTACTACGAAAACACAGGCCTATCCAGTCAAATATAATTAAGTATATATATATATATATATATATTATAAATAAAAAAAATAAAAAGTGCCTGCAGTAGTATATACCTCGAACAATTCTTGTCAGGTGCACCTGCATACAAAAAATTAGACACGCCATAATTTGAAACAAGAAATGCCAATTCCACCCGGTATCCTTCGGCTAAGGGCGGCTCCTAATGAAATCCAAGAAATAACTAAATAATATCTAAAACTAACTTAAAATTAAATAACAAAATATAAACTATATAAATGGCAACAATAACAATAACAAATAAATAAAGAATGCAGGGTATCACAGATTTTGACTAGCAGAAATGTCCATCATGGTGGCCGTCCCTCAGCAGAGCGCAAAGTGAAGGTTCTCTGCGACCACGCATGATGGAGAGATGACAGGAGATAAACAGCTCATCCCTTGGACCCTGAAACCAGGTTTCAGCCTAGTACCCTTTTAAAGTTAATAATTATTAATAAATAGTTGCCAAACAATATAGATTTTAATAAAAGTAAAGTTGCCAAAAATTATCTATCAAGAATTTTAAGTTAAGTAAATTACCAAAATTTCAAAATATCACAGACCAATCAATTACTGATAAAAATTAAAATAAACCTTAATATAGAAGCTGGTAACATTAGAAAACAATAAATAAACAAGATATTCCATTTAAAAGACTAAAACAATAAGTTATAAAGAAAATTTATTCGAGGTATACGCAGTAGCCTACCATACGTAATAATTTGGTTAAAACATTTTTTAAAACAGGCATTTATTGACAGAATAGGCTCAAAATTGGTGAAAAGCAGGGGAAGGGCATCCTGCACTTAAAATAAAATTCCCAACTCAAAACAACAACCCCAAAGAAAGTTAGTATGAAAATCCCCTCTGTCACAGAACAAAAATTAAGCGTTTCGTTTTACTCTTGGTAAAAAAAATTTAATGATTAAGAAAAAAAACTGATGGCCAAAAGTAGCAGCCTAATAACAGGAATCTAAATTTAAAATTTGATGGCAGAAGGCCTTAAATTAACCAAGTAGGCTATAAGGGGGAGTTATGGGCTAAAAGAACCGAAGAACGTTACATCTCTCAGAAAGGCTTAAATTTAGCAAAATGAACCTTCAGCAGTCTCTCTGGGTTTGTTTACAAAAACTACATAACAAGTGACACATTACAAACAATATTGGCTGCAGAATAAAAAAGAACTGTTGTAACGGACGAGACGGGACTTGGGAATTAGATAATCAGAAAACTGTTGGCCGCAAAAAATCTGATTTTAATTTAACCTTTCACATTAATAATTATTACAATACTATTTCACATTCCCTAAACTGTAATTTTAAAATATATTAATCACTCATCAGCGAAACAGTAGGTTACGAATTTAAGATTTTAGAGGGAAGGGCAAACACGGAGCGACGCGTTACGTGCGAGTACCGGCGATCAACTCACTCCACGCACATACTTTTCGCTAAAAATTTTTGTTAAAATGGCGGACTAGACTCCGTACGGTGCTGCTCCCAAACGATTTACTTGGGCGGTAACAGAGTCTAGAAACGACACAACTTGGCCAGACACAGGCTGGAGTCAGCAGAATCAGCAAATTCCTCAGCCAGCTGCAGCTAAAGCTGCCACGGGTATCGGGCTACTTTCCGCTTAACAACTCAGTTGAGATCAACTAGAATATTCCGAAGCAACTATCACTTGGACTGATATCTTACTAAATAAATATATAATAATCACTGTTTCCTTATTTCCTTTTAATAATTTAGGTGACGGTAGATATTTTGTAAGTAATAGCACTTACATTTGACTGTTAGGAACAATGCAGAATCGTTGGTTGGTAATACTACAATATAAATACTATAGTACTTCACTGGTCAATAATAATATTGACCTCACAGTGTCAAATGGTCAGGGGCTTACTTAATGGGCCGTCACACACCCCTCACCCTTAGACCATGCTGTCCTCAGCATGAGGTAACATAAAACAGTAAGTCCAAATGTTCTACTACAGGTGTCCTTTTTTTTTGATTCAGGAATTTGTTTCAGCTAATCTCAACTGGTATTTAGGTATTGAAATAGAAAAAAAAGAAAAAAATGTTGGATGTCCTTATCTGGACTCTCTTTCGAAGTTAAATTCGTACTAATATATCTCGCTAAAAATCGATGGAAAACTTGCAAAACATACGTCGCTCGGGTGTGCCTCTCCCTTCACAGAAAGTCAATAAAACAAAAGCTTCATTAATTCAAAAATAAAACTTCAAAATTCAAGGTCGACTAACATACTCAGCAATAACAAATTTCGTTTCAGAAAATGAAATAAAATTTAACATAATAATTAAAGTAACATGGTTGTTGAATAGTGGACATCTATAATTAATACGCTCACAACAAGAAAGACACTCTAACACTAGGCAACCAAACATGTTTTAAACAACAACCCTTAGTGACACAACAACTATTTGCGGGATTATGGAGAAGGAGGAGATTGTTAATTTTAGTTTCCTACCCCTTTTTTTTTCTTTTTTTTTTTCCACCACAGTGGATTGTTAAGGTCCAATTATTACAAAAAAAGGTATTTAAGTGTGTCGATTAGGAAATTTTAACCGCTACTTGCCCAGTATAGGTGAAGCCGCATGGGCTTTCACTCGGGGCCGCCGTAGGTCAGTCACCCCTTTAAAATTGAAACAGTTGTTAAGTCACAAGGTCTTACTACTAAAACGAGAATACATTTTAAGTTAAAAAATACCAATATACAAATTGACATATACACTGCCAGTAATAGCCAAAACGAGGCAACTAAAATCCTTACAACAGAACCTAAAGTCGTTGGCATTGCCATACACCTAGTAGTGCCAAACAGTGTTCACTTGATATTTTCTTAATCTAGCATTTTGAAAACTAAATTTAGAGGCATGCATACGATTAACATAGCAACACATTAAAACAGCAAGTTACTATTTAGTTCACTTGAACAGCAAAAAATTCACGAATTACAACCTATAGTTTCCTTAAACAATCATCTATATACTATTGGCGTTTGAGTATTATTCGTGAGCTAGTTTAAAATAATATTAAAAGTGCTTGCGTAACATTTTGGTAGGGCTGGCAACGGTACAGCAGTTGTCTTGCTGATGGGGCCCGGGAGATCCCACAGCAAGGCATTTACCACAGTCTTAATTGCTGTGTGCTCATCATGTATTAATAATTTAATAATTTATTTATTTTCTTTAGGCATCCACAGTCCAGTATTGGGAAGCGATGGGAATGGGTATAAGGGGAAGGGGGTGCCGGCTTTACCTTTCTGTGGACACCAGATATCACTCATTGGATATTGATCATAATATTAATTTATGAAAAATTCTCCCTTACCAGCCTCCAACGAAACCCTACGACTACTCGTTACACATTAATAATACAACGTTAAATTTTTACAATGTTACAAATTTATACTATGACGAAACATGGCAAAATCTTGTTACTTACTAACTAAACCCCTGTAAATGGTCCCAATATTAGAAAAATTCGATTTTCCTGTTCAAGGCCTATGATAAGTGCACCATGGGTCGACCCTTGTAAGTTCACACGGAGACACATCAATCTCGAAACACTGTCGAAAGTTCCTCATTCAGGTTGAGCTCAACACAATATTAGAATTCACTTACGTTCGTAGGATCCTCATACGTCTGACACATACGTAACGGCTAGTACACACCAAGCTTGGATTTCGGTTATGCGATAATACCAGATCCTCCTGGGCAGGCACACACTCTCGTTCTGGGTGGTTACTCTCTCTAACGGTCTGCTCATCTGGGACAATCGACTTCCCAAGGTCTCTGAGTTCCGCATCGGTCCGGGTAGCTTCGGGGTGTCGTCGGTTACCTCTCAGGCTGGCACGGAGCAGATTGGCAACTCGTACTCGATATCTCAAACAGATAAAAACAACAATTAATAACACAGTAATCGTAGATCCACTCAATATGACCTGCTTAACTATACGATGCTTTAAAACGATTGACTCTGAGGTGCTGGAAAGTACTCTCTAAAGAATACTCCTTTACGCTTAGAGTGCCAAATTGGTCATCCAAGGCTTGGAGGACCTTCAAAGTATCATTCACGTCCTGATTCAACAGTTCGGTTTCTTCTTTACTATATATCCCATCTACTTCAGGAAAAGTTATCTTTCCAAAATCGCTCGAGTGCCAGGAGCTGCCGAAGAATCGGGCAGGCATCCTGTACCCGTCTGCAATCAGGTCACATCGATCCCGATTCGGAATTTCACCCACCCCTTTCAGAATGGTTGTACTAACGTTTAGACCAGCATCCCGTCTAAAGCAATTCAATACTACTTTGGCTTCACCCGAGGTAGTATAGATCCATCGGGTTGGAGTTCTAATTAGGACTGGGGATTTCAGGCCGGATATCAACTTTCTAGTGCACAACGTAATTTTCTCTTTCAGCAAAAGTTCAATTGGACAATTTGGTCGTTGGTGTACATTAAATAATACTTCCGACAGAGGACACACTGTTAAAGGGCCGAAACTACACTCACTTTCGGTAATGGTCAGATGAATAAACGGTATAGGTTTGTCTGTCCTTGCTAACTATTAATTTTTGGTCGTCTACTTCCCACTTCACCCATCTTTTCAGAGAAGGGTCAAAAACAGGATAAGTTATTACATTGAAAACTTCATACACTTGGTTATCATTTTTTCAATGGGAGCTTAATGAGTACTCTAAGCTGTGTTTCCGTAGCATACGATTTGATTATTGCAAATTTATAGAAGCTATGGAGGTTTTCTAACTTAACGTCTAAGAATAATTTTGCAGGTGGTGGTATAACCTGTTTTACAGATTTCAGGACCTCTAGGAACTGATGAGGGGGTAATAGGTTGCTAGTCATCCTATTTGCAGCCAAGTCCTCTACAGCTTGGTGAAGTTGATTCATTCTTTGTACAGCAAGGTTAATGGCATCTTTAATTTCTGACAAGGCACAACTTAATTTTAAGTATTGGAAAAGAGTATTAAACAAACTTGAGAAAAACGGATTCTGTTCTGGAGTTTTGAGCCATGTTGTCATGCATCACTTGGTGATACGCTTTCAAGATGTAAATCATTTTATTTATTACCCTCGAATGGTTTAAAATTTCTGAGTGCATGTTATCTAAGACAGTTAATTGATCTGTCGTGTCGTGATACATTTCGTCATTCCTTATATTGGCCTCATCTATCTTACTATTCATAACTTCCAAATCGCTATCGATTACAGTTCCAAACAAGAATTTTAGTACATGACCACCGGCATCAAACAGACCGCGCTTCTTTTGGGTACGCGGCAGCAGAGTGACCAAGTCACTCGTTTTGCCAACGTAGTCGGTCACCATCTTTTGTAGTCCATAATATTCGTATCTGAAACTGGTTTCAAGGTCATGCACTATGGTATGTAAGCTGTTGTTTTGCGAGAGAAGATTTTGGAAAAAACTCATCATACTGACCTCTTACCTTTACCAAGATTATACTTAGATTTCTGTTTTCCTCTTCCACTCCTGTCAGGTTGTACTGGAGCACCACAGTCCAGTAGCTGTCTGTAAGTAAAACGTCCCCTTCTTTCTCGAATATGACACCCTGGTGGAAGCAGAGGACACCTTCCAGGATCAACAAAACGCCTAAAAGGCCTACAACAGAACATCTATGATTTCATGTGACACGATCAAATTCGATATCCACCTTTTCCCAGGCTATGTAGCGAGCACTACTCCCCAACTATTCCAAAGCTCTTCAAAAGTCTAACAAAGTCACCCCATCTCGCGGGTTCTTTCTTACTCCGTTTTGGGCGTCCGATACTTGCAGGCCCGGCTACTGCTACCGGGGCTTGGGTTTCATCGTCACCCTTTACATCTCCGTTTAAGTTCTGCAGACCACTATCATCTACCTCTTCATCACTGGAACTATTCTCGTTTTGCTTTTCTTTCTGCGCGGTCGAAGGACGCGGACGTTCCTTATAAGGTTTGATACGGTTCACGTGCACGACGACCTCTCGCTTTCGTATTCGAAGAACAACATTTAGAGGTGATACCACTCTAACTATGGGATATGGTCCTTTCCATAGTTTTGATAATTTCTTTACACGATGCCGTCCTATACTGGGTACATGCAATAATACAAACTGCCCTTCGCGGAATTCGGTTGATTTAGCTTTCTTATCATACTGACTTTCATTACGGCCTCGGGCTCTGGCTTTAAGCACTGCAGTTTCCTTGTAAGCTTCCTGTAGTTTCTCCCGGAGTGCTTCGATATGATTGTCATATATATCTGTCTCATCCGTAATCTTCAGATCCGCTTCCATAGGAACCTCCATTTTCCGACCAAAGATTAACTCATACGGAGAATACCCAGTACTCTCATGAGATTGGGAGTTATAGGCCATGGTGACATAAGGCAAGTATTCATCCCAATTGGTCTGGTTCCGGTTAACAAAATGACTCAACATTCTCATCACAGTGGAATGGACCCGCTCCAGTCTGCCATTACTCTGAGGATGAAAACCAGTAGTTTGGATTTTTCGAACGTGCAGAAATTTGCATAAGTCTTTAATTAAGCCGGATGTAAAGTTAGCTCCTTGATCGGTAACTAAGGCCTTTGGCACGCCAAACTTGGTTATCACCCTCTGCACTAGTGCTCGAGCAACACTTTCGGTGGTCTGATCTGGCAGTGGAACAAACTCACAGTATCTGGAAAAGTGATCCATAACACTGAGAATATAAACGTTGCGGGATTCGCTAATGGGCAGAGGACCAACTATATCTGCCGCTATCACTTCGAAGGGCTCCTGGGGTTCGTTGAAGACGTCACCCAGGGGCGCTTTCGCTTTACCGTAATTCGTCCGTTGGCTACAGCTACGACATGTCCTGACGTAATTCATAACGTCTCTTTCCATACCTCTCCACCAGAACTTCTGTTTCACCCGGTCTAGTGTTTTTGCCACTGCGGCGTGTCCAGCTGTGGGCAAATCATGATTGATCCTAATTATCTCCTGGACTAAGGAAGTTGGTACTACAATTTTCTTTTCACCCGAGCTCAAACGGTACAGGACCTTCTCCGGGCTCATCCGGAAGTTCTTGGCTTGTCTCAGACCCTGAACTACGGGATCTTCGCGTTGACGTGTTCTAATTAACTCAAGGTCAACGACAGGGAGGCACTTCCTGTTTAACCGCTCGCACTGCGCGACTTAGCCCATCCGCGTTAGTGGTGTTTTTTTCCGGCTTTATGTTCTACCGTGAAATCAAACTCAGCTAGTCGCAACGACCATCTCATCAGCCTACTGCTAGGGTCCTTCAGCGACATCATCCACTTTAGAGCGGAGTGATCGGTGATTACTTTGAAAGGACGCCCCAACAAGTAGCATCTGAAATATTTTGTACTCCAGACTAGACTAAGTAATTCGCGCTCGGTTGTCGAGTAGTTCTTCTCGGGCTGGGAATAATGTTCTAGAACAGTACGCTACGGGGTGTTCCCGGCCATCCATCTCCTGTGAGAGGACTGCTCCTAAGGCAACAGTACTCGCGTCTGTCGCTAATATGAACGGCTTGGTAAAGTCAGGGTATATCAACACAGGGGCAGATATTAGTTTTGTCTTTAAGAGATCAAAAGCCTCCTGACATTCTGGTGTCCACACAAATTCGCTATCCTGTTTGGTCAACTCGAATAGTGGACGTCCAATGGTGGCAAAACCGTCAATGAAACGCCGATAATAGCCAGCCAAACCTAGGAAAGAGCGCACGTCCTTCACCGTAGTGGGCACAGGGAAGTCCCTTACAGCCGATACCTTTCCAGGATCTGGTTCAACACCTTTCTTAGTGATTACATGACCAAGATAGCTGACTTCATTGACCACAAAATTACATTTACTAAGTTGTACTGTCAGGTTCACATTTTGTAATTTCGATAGCACTTCACGAAGGGCTTCCAGGTGTGAAGGCAAGTCCCTGGAAAACAAAATTATGTCATCCAAGTAGACAAGGCATTTCTCACCTTTCAAGCCCATTAACACTGAGTCCATTAGTCTTTGGAAAGTGGCCGGAGCCGTGTTTAGTCCAAATGGCATACGCTGATACTCATAATGTCCGCCGGGAACATTGAATGCTGTTTTTGGTCGGCTATCTTCGTCAACTCGAATCTGGTGATACCCAGACCGGAGATCTAACGTCGTGAACATCTGGCACCCGCCAAGTGAGTCAAGTGTTTCTGTGATGTTCGGGAGGGGGTACACGTCAGGGGTGGTCACCGCATTAAGTCCTCTGTAGTCGACACAAAACCTTAATTTAGGGGTACCGTCGGGAGATTTCTTAGGCACAAGTACTACAGGCGATGCCCACTCGCTCTGACTAGGAACAATGATACCTTTGTTTAGTTGATCTTTAACTAATTCGTCAAGTGTGGCCTTCTGATGGTATGGTACGCGATACGCTTTTTTGTAAATAGGGGCTGCATTCCCGGTTCGTATGACATGTGTCACTGCCGAAGTACAACCCAGAGGTTGGTCTTCACTGTGAGCAAGAACATTTTTGAATCCCATGAGAGTGGACTTCACAAGGTCTCGCTCGTGACTTGGCAGATGCCTAAGCTTCTCGTCCAAGCACGCCTCTAAGTCGGACTCGTCAGAACGACTCACCATGCCTACTCTTGCCTGTGGCCTTTTGTAGCTATGAAGTGCTATGTCGCGCACAACAGTGGCCAATTTCACTTTACCCTGTTGGTTCAGATGCAACCCGTGCTTTGTGTACATGTTATGGCTCAATTTTCCTTTGAGGTCTAGAAATTCAATCCTACCCTGTTGAATTTTATCTCTATTTTTAGCTAAATTTTGAATGATGGATTTAAGAATTCCGTTGGCATCTCCAAGTTCGGATTTGAGGTCTTGATCATAGCGGTCAAATATCGACAGAACAGTTACTCTCGCTTTCCACTTCACCGGAAAATTTTCAAATGCTTGTTTCAGGGTTAACGGGTAAGGCGCACACTTGTCAACATCGTTTGTTCCCCCTATCAAGATCACCGTGTCGTTCTCGGTCAATGTATCAATAGTACTACACCAAATTTCGAGGTTACTTGTTTTAGTTTTCCATTGGGCATGAAAAAGACTTCTACATCAAAATTTCTAGGTAGTCTTTCGGATAGTATTTCCTGGAGTCCACGACCATGACTGTCTGCTAAAACTAGTAGTTTTTTGTCGCACAGGATTTCCTCCCTCCACTGGGTTGAAATCTCTGTCGAGCGTTCCTAACTTCAAGTTCTTGGGTAGAGTTAACTCCTCAGCACTTGCGTTTACGGTCTTGACCCAACAGCGGTTTCCTTTTACCTTTGTCAGGGTTCGAGCAAGATAAACACCGTGCATGATAAAGTCAGGGGGTTCAATCACAACGTCCTTTCCTTCTAAGTCGTCGGAAACCGGTGGCACATCGGTTAGTCTTCACTTGGATAATCTTTTCACACCGGGGCGGAATTTTCACATCGCTACAGCAGTACACATAACGTTGCTGTTTTGGAGGTGCACAGCTAGCTGAGGGACGGTTAGGATCCGGCACGGCCTCCCCTTTCTTTATCCGATTTAACCAAATGTCTCCACCATACAACCGAAGTAGACCATGTTCAACATTTATTTCTCCGTTTCCTTTGCCCAAAATATCGCAACCAAGTACGGCTAGGTATCCCTTAGGGAGGTTCCCAACCACAAAATTTCCTACCACTTCAACGCCCGGTTTTCATTTTTAAAGTCAACTCTTGTCGCCCGTAAGTTTTCAATGTCCTACCAGAAATACCTTTCAAAATTACGTCTGGTTTGGTGAGCTCAGCGGATGAGGCTCCTCTTTTTACGAGGGAAACCTGCGCTCCAGTGTCAATTAGGACCTTTCCCTCTGCATCTTCTATCTTACCGATGGCTACAAGTTCATCTACCACATCTCGAATCTCGGGGACGGTCCTGACCTGCTTCTCAGTAGTGCAGTTCTTACGAGTCGTACACATATTTAGGTTCACCTTAGTAGGTAGCTGCGAAACAGCTTCCTTTAATTCCGGGGCTTCGTGTCGGTGGATCCACTTACCCCGCTCCCGTTTCCCGAATGAGGTCTTTTAGAGTCTAGTCGAACTCTACAATCTTTCTGTATGTGGCCTGCCTTGTTGCAACGCCAGCACGTTATTCGACTAGAGCGGTCCTCTCTTTCATTCCTGCAGTCCCGAGAGATGTGGCCTTTCATATGACAATTAAAACATGTAATATCTGAGGTATTGGCTGCCTGGAACACCTTGCGTTCAGGCGTGGGACGGGCATTGCCCCGAGTCGGCCCGCGAGGAGGAGGAGGATATGCTAAGTCTGGCTCGAGTACACCCACGTTAGATGTTACCGCACGCGTGGTGACGGACCTCAAGCGTCCCGCTTCTGCCTTTCTACCCATCACTCTCAGTTGTTCAAGAGAGGTAACATCAAAAAGAGCAAGCCGGTCTTGCAGCTGGGGATGTAAGTTATGCAATATTTGCCTAAGCTTTACTTCTTCCACTACGGGTGTTGACAGGCGACTGTACAACCCCTCCATCGCAGCGATAAATAAGTCAATGGGTTCCGTTTCGGCTTGAACTCGATTGAATATCTCTTGCTGTAGGTATATGTCATGGTCAGGATGTTGGAAGACCAGTTCCATATCCCTACACAGCTGTTCCCAGTTCTTGAGACGGCCTATCGTGGATCGATACCACGTTAGGGCAGGTCCCGTGAACAAATCCACTGCCGAATCAAACAGTTCGGTTGTGGTGACCCCTCGAGCTCTGCGCAGTTCTTCTGCTCTCTGCAGAAACGCCCCTACGCTCTGTGATTGGCCGTCAAATTGTAAGCCCCATTTATACACAGGCACTCCTCTACTATGTGCGGATGACGTTAAGTTAAAATTTTGTTGCGGTGTGATCGCGATGGTTGAATCTATTTGTCGAGCAAGTGCACCGACAGTGATGTGGCTTGTTGCCTCTGGAGGCGAGTGCACATCCGCATTTTTGGGCCGCGGGGTCTGCTCGGCTGCTGAATTTTCAGCTTCGGCGTTTGCCGCGTCTTTCTTGGCTTCGGCCGCGTCACACAGTTCTTTGGTCTTATCCATTAACACCTCATGACGTTTTTGCGATACTTTTGTCACCCAATGCGCCTATTGGTATACGTCCCGCCCTTAAATAGTTATGCCACATCCTGGCTTGAAGACGCTGACCTTCAGTGTCTGTATAGTCCCCCTCATATTCATTCGCGGAGGCAGCCAATGACTTATATTTATCTTCACAGGCCTCCAGTTCCTCATCTACATTTAAGGAAGCTAAGACAGCCTGATCAATAGGCGTACCTGCCTTAACACACTTCGTCAGCCGTTTTCTTAAATCCTCAGCCGTACCGGAAGTAGGCTGTCCTCGGATTTTCAATTCATATTGATTCTCTTCCTTTTTCAAGAGATACGCGTTCATAGTGTATGCCAATACTAAATTCCAAAGGGGAAATGAAAAATTCCATACACTAACTCAACTCTTCAAATAATTTCAAAAATTGTCACGTTCAATTAATCAATTAATTTTTTTTTTAATTACTCGTCATTAAATCATACCCTCACGCAATATCTCTTCAAATGTCTAACTAATCATCACAGTTATACGCCTAAGTCCACGTAGCGTTTAATATTTTTAATTTAAAAGTCGATAAATTTAGTTCCTGATTTATGAATAAACTTTTTAGTCAATAACAAGTTTTAATATTGAATTAGTCACTAAGCTATTCCTCACACCGCCATAATAGGCCACCCTACCGTAATCAGTAAAGTCCTTAGCTCAAAATATCGAATTAAATCCCGAAATTATCATAGAATAGCTAGTTATCACTTATTGAATCGGTAACCGTTCAATTCTAATTTTGCTTTGATTCTACTACTTATGTTGTAAGTTCATACTATCAATCAATAATAATAATAAATAATCAATAATTAGTTAATTTTTATAGTATGTCAAATGCGCTGGCGTCTTTTGACCTGACATGGAAAATTAGCCACAATGCGACTCTATATTTTTCAGAGTCGATGTCTCAAGTTATTATTATTCTATTTATTTTAATTTGACATTAAATTCAATCAATCAATTATAATTAATTATCAGCCATTTTCAATGACGCCCAGACGGCTTCCAACGCACTTTAACACACTAGGTATGGTTATTCTAATATTAGTTTATACTAATACTAGGTTAGTTTAAAAGCTTCTATTGTATGTTAAACAGGTTAAGTTATAATTAGAATACTGTTAACTAAGAATAAGTAGCAGTTAACGTGGACTGTTAGGCTTCACTGCCTTTATGATAGCCTGAACTGATGCCTAGATCAATGCATCACTATTAAATTTAAATACGTCTTCCAAATATGCTTTAATTTAAATCGATAATATATTACCAGATTATTTTCAAATTTCAACTAATTGATTAATATCTGTGCCCTTCCTCTAAAAATATACAAAATAAATTTTGAATAGAAGAACTATTAATTAATCTGCTAGCTGATTATTATTGCTAGCTTAGGTTAAGCGTAATAGATTATTTTTACTTACTGGAATCGCTGATGATCCGCAGTCCCATCTCCACAGGGTTTCTCAGCTCCGTAGGACTCGCAGAAACGTGGAAACAATTCAATCACGGACTTTTGAACCGCACCTTCACACCTGACACCACTTGTAACGGACGAGACGGGACTTGGGAATTAGATAATCAGAAAACTGTTGGCCGCAAAAAATCTGATTTTAATTTAACCTTTCACATTAATAATTATTACAATACTATTCACATTCCCTAAACTGTAATTTTAAAATATATTAATCACTCATCAGCGAAACAGTAGGTTACGAATTTAAGATTTTAGAGGGAAGGGCAAACACGGAGCGACGCGTTACGTGCGAGTACCGGCGATCAACTCACTCCACGCACATACTTTTCGCTACAAATTTTTGTTAAAATGGCGGACTAGACTCCGTACGGTGCTGCTCCCAAACGATTTACTTGGGCGTAACAGAGTCTAGAAACGACACAACTTGGCCAGACACAGGCTGGAGTCAGCAGAATCAGCAAATTCCTCAGCCAGCTGCAGCTAAAGCTGCCACGGGTATCGGGCTACTTCCGCTTAACAACTCAGTTGAGATCAACTAGAATATTCCGAGCAACTATCACTTGGACTGATATCTTACTAAATAAATATATAATAATCACTGTTCCTTATTTCCTTTTAATAATTTAGGTGACGGTAGATATTTTGTAAGTAATAGCACTTACATTTGACTGTTAGGAACAATGCAGAATCGTTGGTTGGTAATACTACAATATAAATACTATAGTACTTCACTGGTCAATAATAAATATTGACCTCACAGTGTCAAATGGTCAGGGGCTTACTTAATGGGCCGTCACACTGTAACATAAGCCTAGGACTGGTCCTCACTGAGAGACAGAAAATTAATTTAAGCTGAATAGAAAGGGTGAAAACTAATAAAAGTGTAAGAGAATTAATTTGAAAGCCAATTTAAAAATTAGTTAACAGCCAGAAGTACTAAAATTTAATAAAAGGCAAAACTACAATTTGGAAAACCATGTGCTCTTAACCTTCACAGTTTGAAAAATAAAAATAATCACTAAAATTTAAAAGAAAGCAAAACTTACTCATCAGTGAGGGGCCGTAAACTTAGCCGCACATGTCAGATGGAGAACAGCTCAGCAAAAACAAAATAAACACTTAGTTAAACAAAATTTTAAATTGGAGCTACTCCTAACTAGTACACTACAGCTCAGAGTCTTTACGCCACTCTACCGGAAAGGCCAAACCAAACGCCTTCAAAAGGTCAGTGGGCTCTGCAGCCAATAAACCACACACACACTATATAAAACACACATGAGCCGGGGAGATATAGGTATTGAACCGGCTCAGACTCCCCTCCCAAAAGGAGGAACTCCCCTCTCTTAATTTCTTCAAAAAGAAGAACCGAACGAAATGCCTCTCCCCCCAAAGGTTGAAGAATTATAAACCGGAAACCCTGAAGTATGCAGAAGGGAAAACCAAGAAAATCCAGTTGGAGGCAAGAAATCCCTCCAAGAGTAGCGTGGGTACAAAGAAGAAAACAAGAACCTTGATCAGGAAGAAGGAGCAGAGGTGATCAGGTTTCTGGACCTAAAACCCTCCTGCACAGACTAAAGAGAAATCACGGATGACTCCGGCAAGGCTTCAGATGGGATATGTGCGCCTTCCTGAAAATCTTCCCGGACTGAGGATCTCCCAGTCGGGCAGTCACCGGAGTCAGAAACTTCAAGATGCGGTGGGGACCAGTCCACCTGTAGCAAAGTTTAGCAGCTCTTTTATCCACAGCTGAACTGACTGGGTGAGCCTTGCAGTAAACTAGATCCCCCACCTGGAAGGGATTGGCAATACGACCCCGGTTGTACTTCCTCCTTACTAACTCCCTAGCCCGAATGAGATTCCGCCTGGCTGCCTCCCAAGTGGCTTTCACATTGGGAGTACCAGGAGGTGGCAGAAGATCGCTAATTTTCCAAAGGTTCGCCAAAGGGTTGTTTGGCGGAAAGCCAAATAATAACTCGAAAGGTACCGCCTTGTGACTTTCATGCTGGGCAGTATTAAAGGCAAATTGGATCCAAGGTAGTTGTTGATCCCAGGTGGTCTGATTTTCCGCATGAAAGGCAATGAGAGCAGATCGAAGATTGCGATTAAACCGTTCGGCGTGAGAAGGCTGAGGATAGAAAGGGGAAGTAGTCACATGGCGGATTCCGTGCCCAAAGCACATTCTTTTAAAGATATTAGAGACAAATTGTGAACCATTATCGGAAACTAAGGTGGCGGGGATTCCAAAGTGTTAAAAAAAATGGTTACGAAGTGCTTGCACCGTGAGCTGCGCGGTAGCACTCCGCAATGGGAACAACCAAACAAACTTGGAGAAGGCATCCACACAAACAAGTAGGAACTTATTTCCGGACTTGCTACGCGGGAGAGGCCCAACATAGTCAATGAAAACCTTCTCCAAAGGTTTTTCCGCCACCTCAGATGACAAAAGACCCAACTTGGTATTTTGAGCGGGTTTGCTTAGCGAGCACAGTTCACAAGAACGTACTCGAGCTGCAATATCCCGGTCCATACCTTTCCAGATGAACTGATCCCTAATCTTCGCGATGGTCTTATGAATTCCTAGATGTCCACCCACAGGAGAAGAATGAAAATACTGAAAGACCATCGGTACAAGAAAGCTTGGCAGCACTAACTTAGGTTTTCTCCGCTGCTTGTCACGGCAGCATAGAGCACCTCGGTACAGAAAATAAGGAGGGTGGGCACCTCCGTTTTTAAGCTCATTGATGATAGCAGTCAGCTCGGGATCCTTAAGTTGGTGTGGAACAATGTCCGAAAATGCCAGAGGAAAGTCTAGGAGCACGCCACAACATGGCGGCTCTGATAGATTCTGGTGGTCGTTGGGTAAGTGATACATGCGTGACAGAGTGTCCGCTATGATATTTTGGGTGCCTCGCACGTGCTGCACTGTGAACTTAAGGGCAGAAATTTGGACTACCCAGCGACCAATCTTCCCGAGCTGACGGGGGTGGGCAAGGAGCCAAGAAAGTGCCTGGTTGTCGGTTTCCAACAAAAATTCTTTATGTTCTAGGTAACGCCTGAACTTGTTAATTCCAAAACACGACAGCCAAACATTCCAGCTCATAAACAGAACAACTCTTCTTCTCACAAGGGGTTAACGTGCGTGAAGCATAAGCTATGGGCTGCCGGATACCATCTACTTCTTGGGATAAAACAGCAGCAACGGCTAAGGAGGAAGCATCAGTTTGCAAGACGAACCTACGACTGAAATCAGGCATAGCCAAGACTGGAGGCTGCATCACTGCCTCTTTCAGCTGCTCAAAAGCAGTCTGTTGCGCTTCACCCCACTCAAACTTGGCACCCTTTTTCCTAAGAGAGTTCAGAGGGGCCGCCACTTCAGCAACATTGGGGATGAAACGACGATAAAAATTTATCATTCCCACAAAACGGGCAATCCCCTTGGCATCCTTAGGAGGAGGAAACTCCCTGATTGCCTGGGTTCTCTCTGGATCAATACAAACACCTCGAGAAGAGACAAGATGACCCAGAAACGATATTTCAGGCTGAGCAAAACTCACCTTTTCAGGATTGACGGTAAGGCCAGACTCTCGCAGCCTAGTTAGAACTTCCTCCAGATGAGTCAAGTGCTCCTCATAACTCTCACTGTACACAAGCAGGTCATCCAGATAGTTGAACACGAACTTAAATTTGACATCATGAAAGATAGAATCCAGGAGTCTGGTGAGTGTTTGGGCCCCCACAGCCAAGCCCATTGGCACTCGGGTGAACTGGTACAAATTCCAAGGCACACAAAAGGCAGTGAGAGGTCGAGACTCGTGTTTTAGAGGAATCTGATGGTATGCCTGATTAAGATCAAAAATGGAGAAATACTTGGCCTTACCAAACCAGTCGAAAGCAGAATGCAAATCGGGGAGAGGCACGGAGTCAATTTCTATCTGAGCATTGAGCTTTCGATAATCCAGGACCAATCTGGACTTCCCATTAGGTTTCGGCACTAGAAACGCTGGACTGGAAAAATTTGAGCAAGACGGCTCGATTACCCCACTCTTAAGTAAATCATCGATCATATTTCTCAGAATTTCCATCTTGGGCGGAGCAAGCTTATATGGATGGGAACGTACAGGACGGGTGTCTGTAAGACGAATCTCGTATTCCAAGAGATTGGTCGTGCCCAGTTTGTCAGTGAGGACTTCAGGAAAACTGGAACAAATCTGCCTTATGTCCTCAGCCTCTTTCGGCGTAAGATGTCCTAGTTGGTCAGGAGGAGTCAAGCTCTTATCTTCAATCTCTAAGGCAGCAGTCCCACGAGACTCGACATCAGAAAAGGGAACGAGCACCCGCCTGGCGAAAGCAAAGAAAACATGACTGGAGGCCAAATCCAAAATCATGCCAGTTTTTCCGATAAAATCTGCTCCCAAGATGAAAGGAAAAGTCAGGTCCTTAGCCACCAAAAAGCTCCAATCCCAAGAGAAATAATTAATTTTGATGTGAATCTGGGCACTACAGATAATAGGTAAAGGTGTGCGTGAAGCAGTCCAGCAGATAAGTGAACTAGGCTCAACCTGCCGTATTAGCCCAGAGGATTTTAGATCTTCAAAAAACGACAAAGAAATCAGGCTGCGTGCTGACCCAGAATCAACCAGGGCCTTCTGCACCACATTCCCCACAAGCACATCCAGTTGTGGGCAGGTTGAGCGGGCAGCCCTTACTCCCTGCGCGGCCAGAGCAGCAACCTCCCCTCTCGGCCAACGATGATAACTGTCCCCAAGTCTATTTCTTTCTGTTTTCTTTCTGTTCTGTATTAAACCAGCCACCCTTTTACCATCAAAATTATGTACATTTTTGCCCTCAAAATTACCTTTACGGCACGAGTCGGGCTTACTCGTCCGCAAGCTTACTAGTTTTTTTTTATTAAGTGGACAAAACGGTCTAATATGTCCCACTTGCTTGCAGCCATAACAGGTAGGAGGCTGCCTACGGGAAGGAGCAGCTGCTGGCCCAGACCGCACCGGAGCATGGACCGGCCCCGGAGGCAAGTGAGGAAGATGCCTCGACATGGCCTCCCTTTGATCATCCGCATCCTGAACCCCTCTAGAGATGATGGAGAGGCGGTCCAAATCCGCAAAAGATGCGGGACGGCTACAAAAAATCAAACGGGAGCGTTCTTCAGGTTTAATGCCCTCCAAAATAAGGCTCACCAACTCTGTTTCGCTCAAGCTCAAGCGCAACACCCGGGCTACATCCCGTATCTCCCCGACAAAATGGCTCAACGTCTCGTCTGGTGCCTGAGGACGGTAAACGCGTTCCACCCGCAAGCGCTCCCTAACCCGAGCAGGTACAAAGAACTCCAAGATCTCGGCGTGGAACTGGTCAAAAGTGGCACCTCTCTTAAGGCAGTCTAGAAGGCGATCAAAAAGCGGCCTTAAGGAAAACTGCGCTAAAATCTGCATAAGCATGGCATCTGTCATACCAGGAAATTCTCTCAGCTTAAAAACTTCCAGAAGGAAATGGATAAGTAAATTAGTGTCAAGCCCATCAACTCTGGGAAAGTGTTGTAAAACACTCCCCAAAGGATGAGGCAATTTGCCAAAGCTAGAAAAGGAAGGCACAACTATAGATGATGCCTCACCAGCCGCTTCAGGAGGGCCACTACCCATCGGAGACATAGTAACTCTGGGAGGCTCGAAAGAAAGAGCCGGAGGACGGTTAGCAAAGGTAATGGTAGTGGGAACCTCCGTTGGAGTGACAGCGGTAAATAGTACCCCCCCTTCTCTTTCACCGAGCGCACCTCACTCAAACCATCTAAGGCTTGTTTTAATTTGTTACTGGCCGAAAAGGCCCAACTTTTAATATCAGAGTCTAAACTAGGAGCTGACATAAGTAAAACTATTCTGTCACGCCAATGTAAAAGTTGAGATGCCAATCTAGCCTTTGCTGACCCGGACATGTGAAGTGACTCAAAATTAATATCGTCTTCTAACTCTTCCATTCGGGTTTTTACAAAACTCAAATTCAGTATTAATTTGGAACTCTGCATTCCAGCTGCGGTCCAACGCTATACAATCCCGTAATTGAGCTCTTAATGCCCTCACATCTCCCTCGGGCTTCTGTCCTCTCGCCAGGACCTCAAAAACCAACTCGGGCTTGCGCAGATGTTCAGGCACCAGGGAAAACGCCATACCAAACAATTAAAACAAAATAAATACAACAAAGCGTACGCAACAATTACTTAGTAAACTAAGTGGACTCAACTCACAAAGGGCTTACACTGACGAGGTCCAAGTGAAGAACTTAATACCTGCTACCTAATAGAAGGATACCCTGCAAATATACACTAACCACAACCTACAAACACAGAAGCAATAAATATAACAAAACAACACATTGATAGGGGAGAAGTAGAGTACAGTTAGGTAAATTTAGCGGTTAAGCAATTTAGAGTCCCCTGCTCCCTGCAAAGGGTAAGTCTGCAGGAAGCAAGACACTAAACCAATTCCACCCGGTATCCTGTGCTAGGGCGAGCTCCTAATAAAAAAAAATGTGTACTCTAACCTCCCCCTACCTAACACTAACCTACACCAACAAACAAAACCAGAACTGAGAGACAGCTGAGAGAGCAGGTAACCACGCTCTGCTACCATTGAAACCTTACATCGCCGCTCGCACACCCACAGCAAACCAACTGGGAAACGCACGCCCATGGTGGCGAACGGGATGCCGGATCAAAATTAAACTAGGTAAAAAAAAAAAAAAAACACAGTGGTCAGTATACTCAGGTTCATTTACTACGAAAACACAGGCCTATCCAGTCAATATAATTAAGTATATATATATATATATATATATTATAAATAAAAAAAATAAAAAGTGCCTGCAGTAGTATATACCTCGAAACAATTCTTGTCAGGTGCACCTGCATACAAAAAATTAGACACGCCATAATTTGAAACAAGAAATGCCAATTCCACCCGGTATCCTTCGGCTAAGGGCGGGCTCCTAATGAAATCCAAGAAATAACTAAATAATATCTAAAACTAACTTAAAATTAAATAACAAAATATAAACTATATAAATGGCAACAATAACAATAACAAATAAATAAAGAATGCAGGGTATCACAGATTTTGACTAGCAGAAATGTCCATCATGGTGGCCGTCCCTCAGCAGAGCGCAAAGTGAAGGTTCTCTGCGACCACGCATGATGGAGAGATGACAGGAGATAAACAGCTCATCCCTTGGACCCTGAAACCAGGTTTCAGCCTAGTACCCTTTTAAAGTTAATAATTATTAATAAATAGTTGCCAAACAATATAGATTTTAATAAAAGTAAAGTTGCCAAAAATTATCTATCAAGAATTTTAAGTTAAGTAAATTACCAAAATTTCAAAATATCACAGACCAATCAATTACTGATAAAAATTAAAATAAACCTTAATATAGAAGCTGGTAACATTAGAAAACAATAAATAAACAAGATATTCCATTTAAAAGACTAAAACAATAAGTTATAAAGAAATTTATTCGAGGTATACGCAGTAGCCTACCATATACGTAATAATTTGGTTAAAACATTTTTAAAACAGGCATTTATTGACAGAATAGGCTCAAAATTAGTGAAAAGCAGGGGAAGGTCATCCTGCACTTAAAATAAAATTCCCAACTCAAAACAACAACCCCAAAGAAAGTTAGTATGAAAATCCCCTCTGTCACAGAACAAAAATTAAGCGTTTTACTCTTGGTAAAAAAAATTTAATGATTAGGAAAAAAACTGATGGCCAAAAGTAGCAGCCTAATAACATGAATCTAAATTTAAAATTTGATGGCAGAAGGCCTTAAATTAACCAAGTAGGCTATAAGGGGGAGTTATGGGCTAAAAGAACCGAAGAACGTTACATCTCTCAGAAAGGCTTAAATTTAGCAAAATGAACCTTCAGCAGTCTCTCTGGGTTTGTTTACAAAAACTACATAACAAGTGACACATTACAAACAATATTGGCTGCAGAATAAAAAAGAACTGTAACATAAGCCTAGGACTGGTCCTCACTGAGAGACAGAAAATTAATTTAAGCTGAATAGAAAGGGTGAAAACTAATAAAAGTGTAAGAGAATTAATTTGAAAGCCAATTTAAAAATTAGTTAACAGCCAGAAGTACTAAAATTTAATAAAAGGCAAAACTACAATTTGGAAAACCATGTGCTCTTAACCTTCACAGTTTGAAAAAATAAAATAATCACTAAAATTTAAAAGAAAGCAAAACTTACTCATCAGTGAGGGGCCGTAAACTTAGCCGCACATGTCAGATGGAGAACAGCTCAGCAAAAACAAAATAAACACTTAGTTAAACAAAATTTTAAATTGGAGCTACTCCTAACTAGTACACTACAGCTCAGAGTCTTTACGCCACTCTACCGGAAAGGCCAAACGCCTTCAAAAGGTCAGTGGGCTCTGCAGCCAATAAACCACACACACACTATATAAAACACACATGAGCCGGGGAGATATAGGTATTGAACCGGCTCACTATACCCAGGCTAGTATTAACGAAAAACAAAATTTCAGTACGTTCATCAAATCAACGTAAACATATTTAGTTATTCTTTTCTCAAAAAATCAACCACGAAACCTAATTATGGCTGCATTCAAACTTATTGTTGATGGATTACATAAACATTTATAAACATATGATAATAGTATAGAACTAGATGTTAAGTATATTTCACAAAAGAAGGGGTACATTGGGCAAAGCACAACTATCTAAATATTATTAAAAATTATAAACAAAAATATACAATTAAAGTATGTTAGATTGCTAGAAATCATAATAAATCAAGGATATTAAATAGCGTTCAAAACTGTAATATTGTCGTCTTTGTGTAAAAAGTAAACGTAATCCAATAAACCAAATGTAATATTTAAAATGCAATAATAGAGAATTATATAAAAATGCTATGAATATCGAATTTATAATATTCGACCAACCGGTCAATCCTTGAAAATTATATTTAATGAACATTTAAATTCTTAAAATCATCTCATGTACTATACGATGATTATTAAATAGTACTGCCCATAAGTAGACGAAAATATATAGTAATCTCGATATTTATTATAATGAAAAAGTAACCCAATATTAACTTCAGAATATTTTAATGGTGTCAAAATTAACATTTAAAGTACTACTAACTGATCTACATAAAATTTAAAAGGATTTAAGTTTTATTTTTTATTTTTTTGAAATTCATCTACAAATTAATAGGCTTCTTTATATCAGATGGTTTATTGAAAAGACTAATGGGATTATAAATATTTGTGGTATAACTTTTTATATTATATATCTGAATATATCAATTTTCAGAAGAGCTTTAGAGAAGAAAGTCTGCCCTTGATCATAAAATGAGGATAGACCGTGTGTAATGTCTCCTCTCTGCTGGTATTCATTTTGGCTATTATATTCCTCCATTTAACTATACAGAGTTGTTTTTTGTTCAATAAAGTTTTGTTAAGGACATTTTAATTAGCAAACCAGACTTATACAATTACTTATATTCCAACGGATACGTGGACCTAATCATTCCCTGAAAGTTTTGAAGATCCACATAATTTCTCTCAAAACCTGCACCTCTTAAACTATCACAAAATTCATTTGGGCGTTTAATTACTTATTGAATAAATTAATTGCCTAATGCCCCTCAATTTAGACTGGGAATCTCACCTAATACTCTCTAGAAGTCAAAGTAGTCTACAATCTACTATTAGTAAAGCTACAGAACTGATAAGTGAAGTAAAGCTACTGGTTACAACGGTAACAGATAATTTAACAACATTGTAAACAAGTAATTACTTAGAATCAGTAATAAACATTGAATCCATTTTCGATTCAGATACACTTCAATTCGGCAACTTTAAATTGAAGTATTGATTTTGAGAAAATCAACAACTTAGTCTGATTGGTTTATATCAATTTATCTTTATACAAGACCATTAACTTTTTATCCCAACAGTGAGACAAAACAGGTTACATATGCTAATGTATGTAAATCAACCGTTACTATTACAATTAGCCTTTTTTATAAGTACACATATTATAATTGACAATTACTCATGGAAATATATAAATGATTTATTATAGTTATGAAAATAACAACGATTACTAATTTCAATACCAAACGTCAATGATGGTAAGATTACGCCACAAAACCTTACTTCAGTGATGGGCTGCGAATAGAAAGACAGAAAATACATAACAGATGATTGTACTTCCGGCATAGAAATAAATTATACCGATTGGTAGGCTTCAATAATGATTAAAAAAATTCCATTTTTCAACATACACATTCATAGAAGTCATTCTTATTTTTGTGGAAACGAAGGTTCATACAATGATGCACGATAAATTCAAATTTTCATATTCTCTATTAAGTTTGGTTTAACAGAAGTATAAAAATAAGAAAATTCTACACACCAAGTGACCAAAATATGATGAACGTTTTGGGAACACATACGTCATACGTTACAATCTCATCTGGTTTTACTCAGTAGGTCAAACATAAAATCTTTTGCTATATTCCTGTTTCCATCATTTCTACCCATAAAATTAATTTAAAGATTTTCGCTAACGCTCATAAAAATCTTTTAAATGACATGTACCATCATATAACCATTGTCTAGTTTAGTAGTTGTTTATACACAGTAGATGTTCATAGGGAATTTTTATACAGATGTATAGTTTTCAAAATATGTTACCGATTCGTTTCATTGGCTTGTTAAAACTGTTGGCTGTACATTTCCTGGAAGAGAAATTACTATTAATCTTCTTTTAACCTCAATATCAGAATTTATTTTGGAATATAACTCTCTTGAAGTTTAAAGATGTTCTCAGAATCATCTCCTAGATTACGGGCAGCATTATTTTCATTTCCTGACCAAGCATAATGCGGTCCTCAAGTCTTTAGTCATCTTTCTGCAGAATAGTCAGCCTTAGAAGACTGTAGAACCTATTTAATTCCATCCGGGTGTTTTTAATACTGCAACTATTTAAAAGAAAATCACTGCCACGTCTAAAGCAAAATATCCTTGATTTCAAGTGATTTTTCAAAATAGTTTCCACACTTTTCTATTACATTTGATTCCAAAGCCATTTGATTTAATTATTTTATAAATACTTTACTTAAAATAAGTTCCACTACTAAAAAGAAAAGTAAACCTTTAATTCTTATCTTGTATAAAGGACTAGGGTAGTCATATCGAAACACTAAAAGGTTTTGGTGCATTTTAGCTTAATATATTACAAACAACATACTCTTAAAATATTCATGAAATTATAAGGTTAGGCTCCTGGCATTAACCTAACATCATGCGGATCTAATTTTCTATTTAGTTTTTTGTAGCTTTTACATTTTAAGTTGTATGTAATTAATTAAGAACTAAACATGACGGGCTATGGTTTTTACACTTCATGACCTTTGGTTTGTTGTTAGTGGTTAGGTGATACAGAGAATAGTTAAAAAAAATATAAACCTTGGCTTTAAAACATTTTTCTTTCAGGTGTGTGTATTTTGTTTTACAGGTTAAATACAAACTTACACTCACACATTTTGAACCAAAGCAAATTTATAAATAAACTGAAAGTAAACCTCTGGAGAAAGGAAGTGTTCTGGCAGCTACTTGATTTGCATTTCCCTGTGAAGTTCTCGACTCAGTCTGCATATGTTATATTCAAGTATGTGAAGTGTAAAGTCCATAGGGTATACACGTGTCATTTTCATGTGATAGGTCATGACACGTTACGAAAGGTCACAGCATCATTAAATTTATAGCCTTATTTTTTGGCGCTATCTAATATAGTAGTTTAATTATTATGTAACAAACTATATGTATGATATATTAACACATGCAATAGTTTTAAGACATGATTGTATATTATTTTATAGTAATACTACACATCACTAGGGTTTGTTCCATAACTTCAGAGGTTCTTGCCATCCTATAATTTATGTTTTCTTTTTAAAGGAGAGGCCGATCCACATTTAGGCCTTATTCTGTCCGTCCTCATGGGCCACTGGCCTGTGCGAGGATCTTATCAAACAGAATAAAGGGGAGATTCGATACAGTACGAGGCTGATTGTACTGATAAAACGTGCAACGGTCACAGACAGGATTTGGACCTGCGCTATCTCTAACTCAGACCCAAAGTCCAACGACTTAGACCGCTCAGCCATCGGCACTCCCATAAAGGTGTGCTACTCCCTGCTTGCTTCGACTGGATAGGATAGTTCAGAGGTGGCTTCCCCTTCTCATAACGAGATTATTGCCCTAATCCTTTCCTCGTGAATCTGATTAGAAGCGGGCACCTACTCCCAACCTTACCTATCCAAAATATCTTGTCTTCTCCTGCATCAGCGCAAATATAGGACTAGATGCATTTATAAGCTTCTTGTCCTAAGAGAATAAAATCATGGCCATCTAATTTACAATGACAGTATGGTCTATGTTGGATTTTTAATTTGAGTTTGATATAGTGCAGATTCAAATCCTGTCTATGGACGCAGCACTTTTTATCAGTGCTACCAACCTTTTACTTTATCGAATATCCTTCTTTTTCTGTTTCTTACACGTTACACACCTCATGAGGATGCAATAATAAAGCTTAAAAAGAAGCGGAATCTCCTTTGAAAAAATCCCAGATTATTACTTATTATAATGCATCCATTAAGCCTTAATTACATTCAAAGTCCTTGAAACAACCGAGATCAACGTGCACAGTTGCGCGTGCTAAGGCTCGAGGCTTAAAGACAATTATTACCCAAAAATTATAGTAATAGACTAAACCTAAATACTAAAATTTTAGTTTATGGCTGTCCGTTGCAGGTTTCAGAACATGTATATTATTATTTATGTATTACTTGTCTTCTAGTTTGACGAAGAGGATATATTTTCAATCCTCAAAACTGCTATAAATATTTGAACATACAACGATAAAAAATGTGCGAAATCCTATTATCCTTTTAAACCTTCCCTCGTAATAAACAACGAAATAATGGTGTATTTTTAATCTTGTCTGGTAGAAAAAGCTGCTTCAATGATTTAGTCTTACCCATTTCATCTTCTCATGTTAAGGTGGAGCAGGCTATGAGATTATAGTTGGGCGTTATTCTCATATGCATATCGTTTCTACATGTTTTATTATCTCCTTATCAATTTAATTTGTGTAACCATAACAAACTAGGACTCAACTCGTGGATTTTTCTCACAGAATATTTGAGTAATTTTCTTCCTGATAGCTAATTCTAGGTCTGAAATAAAAATGTTTTTTTGTATGAAACTAATTTTATTCGCATGTGAAATCCTAAAAGAATCAGCTTTTATAAACTTTGGCCTTTATTTATGAAGTAAAATCGTTACTTTCATTCATAATTTCCTCATAACTACTCCTTAATCTGAAAGAAAGCAGGTACATCCTTCTGAAGGTAGAACATTATTCTTGCTCTTGTGAGTATTTTAACCCTTAAGTAATTAAATTTATTACATATATTATATTGAATTAGGTATTTTATATTTAACCCCCTGAGCCTATGTACCTATGTTTTAATTCTTAAGATATTTTTTGAAACCCAATTTTATCAGTTATTGATTTAATAAAATACATTTTATAGGTATAACTATATGAAGAGAGAAAAATTGGACTTTGCAACAGGACACATAATCAAGACACAAGTGTATAAAAGGATCGATGGTACAAAGAAACAACACATGACAAGCCGCTTCTGTGAGGTGACGTCAAAGGACCGAATGACAATACCGCAAGCTAGCGAGTTTATCCTGACTTGTACGATACACCTCTCTTCTGTGTTGGAAAAATGTTTCTGTGTACTACCTGCAGTATTTGATTACAATATATTTTTATATTTATCCTGACTTGTATACCTCGCTCTGATCTCTTCTGTGTTGGATAAATATTTCTGTGTACTAAACTTAAGCAGTTTTTAATAACAATACTGTTTTATATTTATCCTGACTTGTATACCTCACTGTGATCTCTTTTGTGTTTGATAAATGTTTCTGTGTACTAAATTAAGCAGTTTTTGATTACAATATTCTTTTATATTTATCCTGACTTGTATACCTCACTGTGATCTCTTCTGTGTTGGATACATGTGTCTGTGTACTACCTTAAGCAGTTTTTGATTACAATATTTTTTTATATTTATCCTGACTTGTATACCTCACTGTGATCTCTTCTGTGTTGGATACATGTTTCTGTGTACTACCTTAAGCAGTTTTTGATTACAATATTTTTTTATATTTATCCTGACTTGTATACCTCACTGTGATCTCTTCTGTGTTGGATACATGTGTCTGTGTACTACCTTAAGCAGTTTTTGATTACAATATTTTTTTATATTTATCCTGACTTGTATACCTCACTGTGATCTCTTCTGTGTTGGATACATGTTTCTGTGTACTACTACCTTAAGCAGTTTTTGATTACAATATTTTTTTATATTTATCCTGACTTGTATACCTCACTGTGATCTCTTCTGTGTTGGATACATGTGTCTGTGTATTACCTTAAGCAGTTTTTGATTACAATATTTTTTTATATTTATCCTGACTTGTATACATCACTGTGATCTCTTCTGTGTTGGATATATGTTTCTGTGTACTACCTTAAGCAGTTTTTGATTACAATATTTTTTATATTTATCCTAACTTGTTTGAATCAATTAAATTTCAAACGCCATAGTAGTAACGATTGTGTTGTAGCCCCGATCAAGAAATATAAAGTTTTGTATAAAAAGTCTACTTTCCTCAAAAAGGGAGTACTTCAGCCCATTATAATCTACTTAAAGTCTAAACCATTTCAGGCACCGTAGTAACGTTTACCTTGTCCCGATCAAGAATCCATATAAGTCCATTGCTCAAGAAGAACTAATTTGGTCAAAAAGCGTCTATTTACGTTAAGCAATTTACTTCCGCTTGAGATACTTAGGTCACCATAATGGACTAATGGCCATAATGGTGCTTTACTTGTTCTTCACTAAATTTACTTCGGATATTATTAACGAGTGAGTGAGTGAGGACTTTGCCTAGTACATTAAATAGGTGAACGTAACATAATTTACGACAAACGCGTTTATAGTGCTTTAGGTCACAGTCATATTTAGGTCGTGGAATGGTGAGCATTGAAGTGTTTTGCTGTTGTCGGATAGAAAGCTCAGCCTGTTAGAAGTGTCAGCAATTCAGTCATACAGTTAAATGTAGCTATGTGTATATCCATGCTGGTCACCATGTTGACATGGATTGGTTACTGACTGTCTCTTGGTTATTATAATATTTATGCATACTTAGGTTATTTCATATAAAATAACGTTAGAGACCTGTGACGTAATGTCAATTACATTATTTATGCACGCTAGACACTATATATTAATAATAACTTATTCCATCAATAATTACAAATTATAATTCAGAAAAACTTTTTGGTAGTAGTTATGCCAGTGATATATTTAATAACGGTATTGATACTTAATCTAGAGTCTAGCAACTTAAATAATAATTTAAAATTGAGCCCACAAATGAGATGTTTATTTAAAATACTATTGATGTGCATTATAAATACAAGTCTGTAAAAATATCTAAATATTGTCGAATTGCGATAGCTAATTGTGATTTCATTTCCATTGGTTGGCCATCCTGTTCAGAGAGCAAAGTTAAGTTTTGCCTTTTGACAGTGGTTCGTCCAAACTGTGCCTGACACAGTTACGCATTAGCCGGCATTATTCTGGCTATTCAATAACACAAATTATCAGAAATAAACATAACATGTTAAACTATCCATTTACAATTTGCTATCCTATTCACAATATGTTTTCCTATATTTTGTTGAAAACTAGTTATTATGTTTAGTGTTAACAATAACTAACCTCTAACTAGGTAACCTTATCCAATTTTTACTTTTCCTTCTTTTTGGTTTCTGAGTGTACTAGCTCAATACTTATTTTACTTTAATGTGTGTATATATATATATATATATACACCATACAAAGAGATATTGAATCGGCAATATTTTTAAATTGACGTAAAGTGGAATGAACTGTCAGTTTTTTGTTTCTTTAAACTATCATAAGGAAGTAGTTTTGCGTAAATCTTCATTTTGAATTAAATATTTAAAATTCCCACACCTACAATTCATTCTAAACTGTATCCTGGAATGGATTATTGCATGGTATAAAGTGCCTAATAGTTCTTCGCCCAAACAGTTTTTCATGAAGTTGAAATTTCGTATTGAAACGTATAATTTCTTATGAAGCTCGTTTGTATATTTTTTTTTCATGTCAAATTATTTTTAAAGACAATGCCTATATATTTAATGTTACTGACTTTTTCTATCTGTTGACAGTTACAGCTAATATAGCTACAACTATAATCATGAAATTTTAAGTTGAATTAACTTGGTATAAGTTTTTTTTTTTTATATATCATGGCCCTTAACATCTCCCAAGCAATTTACATTACAATAAGAGTAAATTGAAGCCATATCATCAGCAACACTTACAACGTTCTTCAATAAATTTGTTTGTAACAAATCATTTATAAACATTAAGAATACAATGAAAGAGATAATGGAATCTTGAAGTACTTCTTATTATTGAGAGAGTAATAAGGAGGTGGTTATTTATTCTCACTTATTACTTTCTCCCAGTTAAGTAGCTATTGAACCAGCTTAAGGCGGAAACCCTGATGAGAATACGGTGTAAAAGGTGATGCGTGAAAAATACACTACAATGCGTTGAAATGTTTAGTTCTTAATCATACCCGTATGTATTACATTGTGATGGGGTGAAGGCTATCAGTCTCTATACTCCCGTAGTTGGGCACAATAGCTGTCACGAGTAAAACTCTGTGTTGTTCCCTTATAACATTTCAAACAACATTAACGGCGTTAAAATGTAAATTTAGTGTATTTGATATTTACACTCGTATGTAAAACTTAGGATAGATTATACTGTACAACGGCCTGTCTAGTTACATGGTACAAAAGTATACCATTAGTTATTGTATTATAATTTACTATATTATATTATAATATAGTAAATGTATTAAACCTATTAAAATACTAAATATCCTGAAATTTAAATTTCTATTGAAATAATTTTTCTCAGTACATTATTTAACATTTCTCCACCATAGAAAGTATTTTGGAACCAATTAGTTCATGTTGGTAGCATTGAATGGATGCAGCTCAATCTAGCAACTAATATTGTTGCTAGAAGAAAGCCCTGTATTTTCCAGAATATTCGCTACGGATTGTTAAACTCGGCCCATGTATGATTCTGCCGCAAGTCTTCCTATCTGCATGAATCAACAATACGTGCAAGATAAATGTTAATAGACCTTAAATGTAATACTTACATGTAATTGACAAGGGGTTAATATCACACGCACACATAAGCCAACTTGTTTATAGGCTACCAAGTTGGATATTTAAAATGGTTTTAACTCGTTAAATTTAAAAAAGTATCAAGAGATTAATACAGCTTAAACAGCACAGCACTTGGAGTATAAAAATACATAGCAATAACAATAATATTACAGAACGGTTTTTAGTATCTGAGACTATTCATACTAAACTTCGTTCCAATAATAATAAATTGACTCATTTATATGCAGTTCGTAATAGAAAACGCATTATGAATTGTTATGTAAAACATTACTCGTTACAAAATCCGTGTGGATTTGTTGGTTCTAAGAAAAGAGTTTAAAACTCGCAGTTGGTTTGCACGGTTCATGTTAATGGGTATATGTGCCGACTGTTGTGTTGTGTAAGACACAATAGGAACAAAACGTTTCCGCGACACAATGTGGCGGTTCTGTCACCAGTTACTGTTCTCTTTGTGACCTGAGGTATTACGTAAGCGTTTAGTATAATATTGAGATATCTCAATCTGCACTAAAACTATTTACGGATCTACAACACGTGTCAGAGATATTACACAAAGCAATGAAATATCTTCTATTTGTGTTGTTACTTCTTGAGCTACATGTGTCTTATTATAACGGTGAGCTACATTTACTATGTGTTTTGTTACAGTCTTGAGCCACAGTATGTCAGAATGTACAGAAACTTATCAGTAAGATGCAATTAACCGTTTATAGCCGGTAAGTGTTAAGAATTGTTTCCTTGTCCAAACAGGCTATGATTGAAACTTACAACGATTCTTATAAAGGTAAATTTAATTAATGTTTTAAATGTGATAAAGTGACGTAAGAGTGTATTAACTTGACTATAATTTTCATACAATATTGATTTATTTGATAGGTCCTTAATTTAATAAATGGAGATGAAGTGTTAGGAATACATGGGTGGGACGATAAGAATACTTTAGTCTTTATAGTGATATGCAATTTGTATTATACACTTTTATGAGCAGAATACTATTGTTAGGTATGTAATATATAATATGGGATTATTAATAAAGGAAGAATATTTTTATTTAATTTATGAGGAATCTTTAATTACATAATTAAATGGATTTAACATAGTTTAGGAACATAATAAATACCTAAATAACAAATATCTAAATTTTAAAGGATTTTTTCACTCGCTCATCCTCAACATTTTAATTATTGTGCAAATGAAGTAAACAAGGACAACCCTTGAAACATTACACTAAAATTGGGTAATAACTGCAGGTTGGGATTCGCACGTATAAGGCCTATGCCAAGCAAATATAAAATACCTAGTCTTCTTATTTTGGTAAAGTAAAAATAAATTTGATGTATCAACCTCGCCTGTATATATTTTCTAATGTTGACATAAACAAAATACATTTGTATATAAAACGTGTAAGAATATGAAGTAGAAATTTTCTATGAAACTGAGAAATAAATTATAGTTTAATTGAAAATGTTAGTCATACTTACGCTGAAATGTTGTACATAGCGTTTGACATTGGCTAACTTTGCTAATTGTTAATTTGTCAGCCTAAACAATATTTACTTGCCTCTGGCGTTTTCCTAATGATGTTTATATTTATTTCATCAAAGAATGTCGCATTTGTTTTTATAACTAGTTTAAGGCTTACTTAGTGATTCTTAAAGCGTTATTTTTGTCTCCACGCTGTTCCTAAATGTTCAGGAATGTGTGTAAATTTATGAACCTTAGAAACATTTGTATAGTAATTTATATTATAATTTTGTTAGCCTTAATCCTTTATCTTAAAATTATAATGTTGATTTATTATTTTTTCACATAAAAAAGTTGTTTTACACCATTTCAGAGTGAAGTATATTAGTTTTAGTTGCAACTAGCAGTTACAAGCGTCAATTATATTTCTGATGTTGAGTTTACCTTCTTCCTTCGACCAAAAAGTTACGTTAAAAAGTGTATATTTATGGTCATTGTAATATATATTGATCTTAAAATTTATTGTTCCATAGCTGATTTTGCCTCTTTCACGAATAAGAAAATATATATACATACACAGATCTGAGAACCCTACGTTTGTCAGAACACAACTAATTTAGGTTTTGTAACAGTGTTTAAAAGTAAAGTTAGACTAAATTATCTCTTTTATGCTGGTAGCAGTTACCCGTTTCTTTGTAATTTGTAACCCGTAATTTAGTAGGCGTTGCACGTGGATGACTACTATTGGGTCTAGTGTATTGCTAGTGCTACAAACATTGTTACCGTGGTGTTATTGATATTTTAATTACTTAAAATTAAGCTCAAATGTTCTAGATAAAGGCATAATCTTTATCGAAAGTTTTAATATTTTTTATCGATGTTTTTCTAACGGTAAAGACCTTACATCTAAAATGTCTTATTTACTGGTTATAACTTATTAAATCGTATTTCTCCATTGATACACTTTTACATAACAAGATATACTAATATTTTCTGAATTTGAAGGAAATTGGCAGAAATATTAAAAATTAAATACCTAAAGACAATTTTCCCGCGTATAAGCGTTAAAACTTTGTTCAAATAACAACAATTAATTTTATTTTAATAGCTATGTATTATTTTTACAGCTTTTTTGCAGTCTATACTAATTTTATCAATCTTTCTCGATGTGCCAGCCCTAGAAGGATTAACTGTAGTGTTAATACAACATATCTAAATAATATTTATGCCTCAAAAAGTATTTCCATTTTATGTACAAAACAGGAGAAACCAAAGTGGTACAAACGATATCCCTACGTTATCGTCCACACTGCAAAAGGCTGTAATTGTTCATATATTTATTAAAATTTTTGCATTAGTCAAAATACAATATATTATTGTTTGTAGATGAAGATTGTTTGGCCCTAACTATAGCAATATTCATTTTCATTCGCATTACCTTCATGTATACACTAACACCGAGACTAATGAAACTTTAAACTAATTATTCAGCAAGTAATATGATACATGATGTGAGAGACGAATGACACTGGTAACCGTGTAGCGTTGCAAATTGTTAATTTGTCGGCCACAACAATATTTGCTTTCCACTGGCGTTTCTGTAATTGTGTTTTTATCCATTGCAACAAGCAGTATTCATTCGTTACTTGTAATGAGGTCTAGTATCTATATATTATGACTAGCAGTTACCATGAGTTTATTATTTTTAAATGAAATCCTAAATACTCCTGAGATTTAAGTCATGGCCACTGAAGGATATATTTTTAGATCTTATCAACTATTTTTTAGATCTTAATTAATTGAACAGAGCTTCGTGACTCTGAAGTCGAAGGGTAAAAACAGTATTTATGTGTACGTGAAATAATCCGAAATTCTCTCCAATCTTCTACGGTATTTGATTAAATAGCTCTAATAATTTCAATAACAATTGAACTATTTTTGCCATTGTGGAGGAGTCCTAAAATGGAAGGCCTTAGCTTTTAAGTAATAAGTGTAGCCCTTTAGCCCTATGTAACCTAGTAGTAGGCTTCTTTTAGGTACATTTTTTGTTAGTATTCTTAGTAAACAGCTTCGGATGTTATGCGAAATAAGCTAATGACTCTTATTTTAGGCTTTGTACATGTATGGGCACTTCTGGTTCAAATTAAATACCAGTATATTTTCAATTTGGTTTGTTTCCTAGGTTGTTTGCCTTGTTACCCTGATCAAAACAATATGTCAAAACGTGTATACTTGTAACCATTGCTTCAGTCTAAGATATAGCTGGTGCTATATTTGAATTTCCCTTCTTTTCTCTCAAGGAGATATATACAAACGCAAGATTGAAAAACATACACCGGTGAAAAAAACAACTAAGGTTAATGTTATAATAGTCTTTAGCTCTTTATTAAAAGTTAAATAAAGTGACTCTGTCTCTCATATCTACACTACAATACTTATTAAGCACTGCATACTTAACCTTCGGAAAGATTTAAAGTTACAAATATATTTTTACTAAAATGTCCAATATTATTATGTAGACAAACTATGTGAGCAACAGTGATTACAGAAATGGGTCAAATAAGTAGTGCTGTTTATGATTACTCTATGCTTATAAGACAATAATGCTATACAGAATTAAAATCAAGTAAACACTTACTGTGTTTTTATATTATAATGTTCAGACAGAAAAAATGAAAAACAAGAAACAATAGGCTCTTTCAATGTGGTTGTTTGCATCACAATTCTTTCAGGAATTTTTGCAGCTTTAAAACCCACTAGGGTGGAGCTCTGAGTTAAGAGAGAAAAATACTTCCTTAGTGAGCACATAGGGCACAACATATAACCTGTACTAAATTTATCATCTCTTAATACTTTTTTGGGGCGTTGGTTAATCAATCAATAAGTCATAGCATCTTTTATTATATAAGTTAGTAGTAATATACTGAAAAGTTTTCACGAATTTTGTGCTTTATGTCTTATTAAATATAAAAAAGATATTTAAATGTTTTAAGGTTCTTTGGTGTTAATTAAAAAAACTGTTTTTATAATTTATCCATAGGATACATGGCTAAATTCGCGTAAAGATTAAAATAATATAAAAGCAAACATGAATCAGAGCATTTAAGTATTTCTCTATTCAGATTTACTTTTTTATAGATGAATTCTGAAAGCATCCTTAAAATACGGAAAAGGAATTAAAATAATTATGTTGACAACAAGAACTAGCTTCAATTCAGCTTGGAACAGCGCTTTCCATGTAAAATTAAAATGTAAAGGAGTCTTTACAGTATGTGTGCATGAAGAAAGGCTCTTTACATGTTAACAACGTTCTATGCTCTTTATGTTCTTGTATATGCAGTCATTCACATGTTACATGCATTTAAATATTGTAACTAAGGAACACAAAACTTACAAGTCAGCCAACTGCTGAGTATTAACTATTTTACTATTCTTTTATTTGCCCACGTGGAGAGGCAGTGCCTTTATTCCGCATTTTTGCGTCTTTTTATGGAGTTACCTCGGTGTGTTTTGTTTTTCCTTTACCAGTGCAATCTTGGCGTAATAGAAAGTAAGATATAAAAATTCGAGGTCACTGCTACGCTCAATTATTACTTTATTTTATATTTCTGCTGTGGGCCAAAATTATGACTTTTAAGTTTTTTTGGGAGGGGGAAATAAATGTGGGTGGAAACAAAATACTTTTTTAAGTAAATATTGTAGCTAAAAATAAGCTTAAAATTGTGTATAACTGTTATAAGTTATTTTACTGTACAATTAACCATTCTATGCTGCAAGCAGTACTACACTTTTATATATGCTCTTAATACAACTATTTTGAACTAGAGGGTAAAATATACCGTTAAATAAGGGAACGGCAATGAGATTTTCGCCAGAGGAGCATTTTTAGAGGAAATTGAACAAGCCCTGTCTTCAACTCAATTCCAAGTTACTACTTTGCAAAGGTATAACTTTTTGTATAGTATTCATGATATAAGGTATTAGGAAGCTACCCTGATTGTACATGTCTTACATGTATGAATGATATTATAGATGAATTTATATTTCAGATTTGTATATTATATCTGAATGTAGGTAGTATTAGGATTTTTATATACTTGATCTACTAGTAATTTAATAAATATTGTACATAAAATGTTACCTGAAATTTGTAAGTAGTGCATAATCTCCAATCAAGATAAACTGGAATTCGAGATATTTTTTTAATGCAATGTTAAAATTTTGTTGGTGAGTCAACTTGTACTGTTAATCAAACTTTTATATTTTATTCTATACCTGGATTATACTTTCGCCGTATTCCCTCATTATGGTACTAAACTAAATTTAATGTTCTATTCTTATAACATATAACGACGGAGAATGTCCGAAAACATTGTGTGTAGGATTATTAATTTATTCTTTAGTATATGCATGCTGTACGATTTTAGTATATTTTATAATAAGACAGTAAAATGTTGTCTTTGTACTGAAAGCTCCTGTGTTTGTGTTCAGACTATGGGTTAAGTGAGCGGAACAATACGGCATGATCTAGTGGTTGCCTAAATCTTTGCTTTTGCCTAAGAAGTTCGCTTTTGCCACCAAAGTGGCATGAATTCTCAGCCTATCGACAGGTTGCAAGTGAGTTAAACTTACAGCACTCGCCGGAAACGGAAACAATGGCAGACGATTCTTCACACTTTTACCATACGTTACAACATATGCTAACAAATTATGGTTTACAATGTGTCCTGGATACACAAAAATGAGTTAGATCTCACTATATATCACGAAGCTTCTTCTTCATTATTATATTGATCCATAGTTAAAAACACATAACTCGATTTAATAAAAATGTATGAAACTATAAAATAAATTAAAGTACTTTAAATAATTTCATAAGTTATCTCTTTCGTTGAAGATTACTTAATGTGTTAAAAAAAGATTATTCATCAACTGAATGAAGCAACAATATTTTAAAGACCGGGTATTTATCATATGATGCAAAGCACAGGCTATTTAATTGCAGTAAGTAATATACATGAATTATAGGGCCAAAATATGTATCTTCAGATTTCATTACTAAATACAAATTTGATCAAAATCATAGGCTCTATGTTGGAATAAACTTTTTAAATATTAGCTTTACGATGTCTCACATTGTACAAGGTTTTAAAGATACATACAGAAGATTTTTTTTAATTGCTAGCGGCAAACCAATACGACAAAAGCATAATTTTATAACAATTCACACACATATTCTTTATTTCATAAAAATAAATTAATAGAATAAATAAATCTCATTGGCATTAACCTTTTACTAACTACAAAGTATTTAAACATATCAACCAAGATTTGAAGAAACAAAACCATTTTAAAACATGGAGAAAGTTATGCTTTATTATAAAAGAAATGTTTTTATAAAATTTGATTTATTAATATTTTTCTACCATGAATAACCCATAAACTTATTTTTAGACTAAAACTACACAAATATTAGTCAGGAGATTTTAATTAGTAGCTAGAGATTTAGAAAAATGATTCTTTACGTTTCTACAATTGGGCATCAAAGATTTTAAAAAACCAAAATAATAAAATCTACCAGATTTTTACGTATATTATTACTCAGTTTTAAAATTATTTTGTGTGAATCAGGTGTTTGTTTTCGTATAAATACCTTGTTTCGACTTAAGTTTTGTTTGCATGTTTGTCTTGTATCAGAATCGAACACACACACACACTCGTACACCGCCATCAGCAAAGTCGAGAGACAGATGGCTAATACGCGTTTCACACGAGTGTTGTTTACTTGTGCTACTTATTGGAAACGTGCCACTAACTTCGCGCACATGTGAGTCACATCGAGTCAGACCGAGGAAACAAATGTTATCTACCGTTACAATGTTATTGATTGTGGCATTTACTACTACTTACAAAGATCGACATTTGAAGTGTCTAACAAAATTGCGTTGCCATATTAAAAATTTGTACGCGAGTAACAATCGAAGTAATAATAAACAAAGTGGAAAGAATTGGGTAAGCCCTTTCTTAACAATTAAGAAATGTGACACATACAATTAAAAAAAAAATTAAAATAATTCTCAACTATATTACTAGACATTCGTCTGAAACATATTTCATAGTTTTTGAGTAAAGAGAGATCTAATCTCATACTTTCTAATACTTAAATGGAAATTCCTTAATTGGAAGGCACGAAATTAAATTGTCATAATTTAAACAACAGTTTTTTTATAATAGGACCTTTGCTTTTATTACTTTAGGCAAAGTGATTTAAAGTTTTTCTTTCTTTTTTTAATATTAATGCTTTATATAAGGTTTCAACCCTTCATCTTGTTGCAATGTAGTAAGAAAAGTTATTAAACTGGAAATAAGGTATGAAAATTGTTAATACTAGGCATAGCGAGAAAATAATGTACTGGAAATCACGGCAGGAAGTATTTTATCAATATGAGAGTTTTTTACAAGGCTTCATGTGTTATCTCGTTTAGAAAAGAAAAACTCCGGTAGAGGATTTAAAAATGCATAATTCCAAAGGATAGAGCCCAGAAGATTTTTACTATGGAGTATGTAGCGTATCAAAACTCTTGCAACTCATTCGATTCAACTTGTGTTTGTCTGTTATCGATTTTGGGACTTACTTCGCGGACTTTTCCCGATGTCCGAGGGTTTCTGTGATGGTTATTTCAATTTTATATATAACTTCAGTCACAACTGTAAGACTTCCACCTCCTGTTCATCATGTACAAAACGTACGACTTTTTTTCAACTCATGACACTACTTGAAAGTACGATTCATAGCTTTATAAACAAATTGCAGTTTTTTACCTTTTATAAACCATAACCAGAGTTTCTCTCTCCCAAACAACATAACGGATACAACCGTGTATTTCGCACTTAGTGGGAGAGTGGATTGACATTTTTTCACGAAACATATTGTCGCTTCAACAGTTCCCAACATACTAACCTTGAACCGGTCTCGTTGCGAAATTCCTCGGGGAGGAATCAGGCTATACAGCAGTATACGCCTGTTCCTCGTATTAATAGATTTAAATGAGCTATAAGCTACAAGCTACATTTAAATGAACACGCAGCGTTTTACGTACATGTAGAATTTATATTAAACGGACTATTTTTTGCAATATACATCGTATGACGTGATGTATATTCGAAAGTATGAAGGAAACAGGATTTTATCCGGACATTTGCCATCATTCAGTGAAACCAAAAATCAGTTCACTGAACGATGGAAAATGTCCGGAAAATCCCGTTTCCTTCACAATCCTACCATTGTGAAAAAGAAACTTCGAGATTATAATGTACCGACTTCATTTTTTTATTTCGTAATGATAAGTAATCAAATATGCAATAGCTTTTTTAATCAGTACAAAAAGAAAAAGTATTTTGGTTAACTAGGAAATGATTGGCTTGTATCACAACAACTAATGGCAGTCACGTATACAATCTTAAACAATAATTACGCTTTATTACGTAGCTTCTGCAGTAAAAACAAGTTGACAAACTCACTTGCAGTCGGCAAACACGGTCCTACGCTGATTCAAGGCACGTAAGCTGGTAAAATCACAGACTGCTGACACCCTTCAGCTATTAAAGGGGTTTGAAACGAAATTACAGGTGAACGGCAATGAATTCTAATTAGTCCTATTGAAATCATCGCCTCACTTATCTTAGCCTAACAAACTCCACTCGTTTTGTGTTAAACACACACGTCTGTTGTTCTAGCACAGTACGACAGTGAAGTGTATAAGAATTACTAAATATGACACCAAATCAATAACTTATAAATATAATTAACTTAGTATAATTGTATTTATATTACGGTTTATCACATACCATGCTTATATTATTGTTTAATTCCGTATCGATTGCAAAAACAGCCAAATAAAGAAGTATCTTCAACTATAGTATCTGCAGACGATGGAAATAAAATTCATATTACTACTATAAAATTATATAGAAAGATAACATTGTTACAATTGAAATTAATTATATTGCAATAAAGATTAGTAACCCATGCAAAATGTTTGAAAACTCTGTAAAGTAATAAAACTTTTAAAACTCGACAAATAAGTCTTTCTTACCACAGCATATTTCTCAATAATTTCTATGCAGTATAGTTTTATTTGTATGTACTGTGCATGAGAAATACAGCTGAAGAAAACGCCTATAAAATAAATAGGCAATACAGTCGAAGAGTGGACGCACAGGTGTGCAAACAACAAGTATTTGTTTCAGCCAATCTCTTAACTCTATTCACTGTGTTTACTGCTTCGGAAACACCCTGCCCTTCAGTTTTTGTGAAAACTATCAAGTTGTTCTTAAAATAAAATCTTTTTCTTAATGCATTAGTAGTAAAGTGTCAGAACTTTTATAAGGTTTGGAATAGTCCTGGAGATAATTTCTCCAATTTTCCATAAGCTATTGATTTGTATTGAGAATTGAAAAAGTATAATCTGTTGTGTAGCAACAGCAATACATAAGATCTCTAATTTGAGAAAGACAAACCTTACGAATGCAATAACCTTCCTAAATTGACTATCAACAACCTGACGTGTTCCCTGAGAAAACGCATCAACGCACTCGTGGTTTGTGCGCTCACACGCTTAGCAGTGTTCATCAGTACTTTTCAATAAGCTGTACCGTTTCTTAATTTGTGATATATATATTTGAATTCAATGTTTTGTGCTATGTAAAATATGTTACTTTAAACTGAGCGATGAGTTTATAAAATGTTTAATAATTAAAATAAGCATTGTAGAAAGAATAGAAGAAAGTAAGGGAATATTATATTTATTTTTAGAACGCCTTCCTTAGTAGTCAGTTTTCTATACGGTTCAGTGCCTTCGTCACTAATCTCGAAGTCCTTACTTTTATCTTAGATTGTATTAGTTACACAATAAAAGCTCTTATCTTATCTCTGTGGATGTCGCAGTTGAGTCAGGTTTAGGTTGGTTCTCTAGATGTTACCACTACAAGTTACATCTTATACCACTCTGCCATTCTAATATTTTGGCTGAGTGAATAGTGCAAAATGAATTTCTAGGGTTTATGTCAAACGGACTGACTCCAAATAATCTGTAAACCTCTATTGCCTCAATCTTTATCTAGTTAGTGTCCACTCGACCTTAAAAACTGGAAGGTTCTGAATAAAGGATGCTTTTATTCATAACCCGAGAGATTCCTTAGAATATTAGAGCTGTTACAGTATAAAACCACCAAGTGTTGCATTCCGCATTCGACCGCAGATAGTACAAAATCTAGCTCTCTTTCTTTCTTGGTGCGATCGTCCTTACCAATCCATGGTGGCATATTCGTTCTTACTGGTGTCCACACAGATTTCATTAGTTCCTCAATAAATATTCAATTGGGTATGTTTAAAATTATATATATTGATATAATAATATATATAATTATTCAGAACCTTCCAGTTTTTAAAGTCGAGTGGACACTAACTAGATAAAGATTGAGGCAATAGAGGTTTACAGATTATTTGGAGTCAGTCCGTTTGAAATAAACCATAGAAATTCATTTTGCACTATTCACTCAGCCAAAATATTAGAATGGCAGAGTGGTATAAGATGTAAATTGTAGTGGTAACATCTAGAGAAGCAACCTAAACCTGACTCAACTGCGACATCCACAGAGATAAGATAAGAGCTTTTATTGTGTAACTAATACAATCAAAGATAAAAAGTAAGGACTTCGAGATTAGTGACGAAGACACTGAACCGTTATAGAAAACTAAGGAAGGCGTTCTAAAAAAAATATAATATTCCCTTACTTTCTTCTATTCTTTCTACAATGCTTATTTTAATTATTAAACATTTTATAAACTCATCGCTCAGTTTAAAGTAACACATTTTACATAGCACAAAACATTGAATTCAAATCAGCCAGTATAATTTATCATACGCAATAAATGCAACAATATTGATAAATCTCTCCCAATAAAAATCGTCTTGCATCGAAACATCAAACAGCGAAAGTTATTTTTAAAGAATTACTTATATATGATAATGCGACGCCTGCCAGTTTCAAGCCACATCATGCCCTTAATGGAAATGTAAATACGTTACATTGAAATTTAGATATTGCAGCCCTCACTAACAGTGTTGTGATACGTGGTCTACTTCGGCTCACAGTCACAGTTACAAATATCAGTTACAATAGTATCATTAGTCGATTCCGTGTTGCTATATATTATCCGAAGAGATTTAAAATATAATACATGTAGAATAGCTGGAAGAAAGAAATCATTCGTATTTTAAAGTAAATATCAGAGTTTCAGAGATTCTTTGTCATAACTTTGAGTGACTATGTAATGACTAAAATTGACTATAGTCCAACTGCAATCAAATCATTGTAAATATACAATATTCACTGCTTTTACAGACCATATACTGATTACAAAACACGTCAAAAGTATAATCTAAGTCTAGTTTACTTAAATGTTTTCGTTAAAACTTAATTCAATTATGCTAGACACCGCCAGACACTGAGTGCTGGGCGTTTATGAATGGTGAATGTAATTGATGTAGATTACATTACTTGATTACATCAAACCTTATAACTTATTTGTAGGCGTCGTATAACTTATTAAATACGGATATGTGATGATATTAGGAAATCCTAGTCCGATAACCTTACATCATGCTTCCAAAATAATATGACCATCGAGCAACATATAGTGCTCATAACAAAAAAATTAGTTTATGTACATTGTTAAGATATTGACATTTCTTCAGATTCACGTCACCTCAAAACCCTGACCATCAATTTGTAATGCATTCTTACTATAACAAACATCCCTTCCCAGTGGCAGGTGAGATGTTTGAGTCATTTATTTCGTGAGTGACTCGCGGCACGGATGGGTTTGATAAATGGTGTACGTTTTGTTCCAGAACAGAGCAGCCAAAGATGGCGAAAGCAGAAGTGAAGTAGATAGAGTACACTATCGAGCAAGGAGGCGAGGGAGCTTTCATCAGTATGTTGTCTTTATTTCTGATATAATTTATGATTCATATTCTGACCTATTTATTTTATAATATAAGAACTGTCAAAACTGTACATAGTTGATATATGAAACTATATCACTAAGTACTTTTAAGAAATAATAATTGTAACACAACAAAAATGTTATCTTAAATATAGCAGCGGATAGAAGATATATGTTTTAGTACAATTAAATATCACTATATTTCCTTATTGCGATAACTCTATGATATTATTGACTTACATTCATAGCATGTTAAAGACAAAATATTGTAATATTTTAACATAAACTGCAATATATAATTATAATTTACATGAAATCCACAATCAACCGAGATGCACGTTGGTATAAATACACGTACAAACATTGTGTTTTTAATTACTCATAAATAATATAAATCGGAATTTAAGAACAATACTCTTTGTTCTTTAAATATTTAGTCCAGAAAAAAAATAATGTTTTTGTTAATTTTTACATTCATAATATGTGTAGTTTATATTTTGTGAAAAATTTATTATGATTAAATATCTGGATACTAATATGTTAAATGCGTGAAGAGCTTATAAAACTTTATCTAAGACTACATATCTGAAAACATAGCAGTTATATTGAAACCGAATTTATCATCTGTAAAATATTTCTTTGTAAATAAAAAGTTATCTAGAACGCTATAGAAGAGACAGTTCATGAAAATCCCAATTTTTGGGAAGAGGAGCAAGGATTCTTTACTTGTTTACTTTACATTTTAATTTTAAGAAATTTAAGGTATAGTTTTATATTATTTTTGTATACTAAGCTTGTGAACGTTTAAAATTGCCAAAGAATCAAAACAAGAAATTGATACATAATATTAACATTATCTGGCAGACTGAGGCACGAACAAAATCGTGCAACATATGAAAGCAGTGTTCTATACTTTTAAGTCGTGCTCCTTCTTTTTTTCTAATTACTTCGTGAGGTATAGTCAATCCAACCGTAATGCTTGTACCGAATGGACAATACACATGGGGTTAGATACCGCTGAGGTCGTAGTAATGAATACTCGAAATTTGAAGTTTACTTTTAAGTTAAATATTGGCACATAAACAAAAAAGCACCACTTCTATTTGGTAAAACTAAATAAGGTATTGCCACGTTGCTGCCAAATAGAGTATGAATGAACTAAAATATGATACCATGGGATGGGCCTACATATTCCAATGTTCTGGGCATTGTACCTTCGAAATTAATAATCATTAAAACTTTAAAAACAACTTCCCTTCACGATGAACTTGTCTCACAAACGCTGGCGTCAGCATTTCTTGGCTCGACAATGCAGCTGTAGTCGGAAAAGGGGAATATTAGTAGACTGGAAGTCTACAACGTTGGCCTTGAACTCAAGAAGGTTCGGCAGCTACAAAGTTCCCGAGAGAAATAATTAATACGCGTGCCAATTAGGTTATAAATCCTCCAAAAATTTATTTCTAAGAATATCGGATGTAACTTATACTAACCTGTAAGAAGTAACTGGGTTACGAAAATATGTACTATATGAAGTAAAACTAAATAACGGTACATGCTTTATTCTAAACACAACACGCATGTACTAACAATTGACATTGTGAAATTAGGTTTTTTGTAGTGTGGAAGAGACATGTGAATTGTGATTAATATGAGTTGATATTATCTTTCATTACCGCACGTATTATATTGGGAAGCCAATTTCAGTTCCATAAATAAAGGATGTTGCTGGTGATATTTAATCCGTTCGTCCTCCCTCCAGTCTATGCGTGTTTAATGTTTTCATTTTCACTAATTATGATTCATCAAATGTTTTACTAAAATATTTGTTTTTGGTTCTCGTGTTAACTGTCGCGATCAATACTAATATATAACGTGTAGTGCCGTGTTAAAAAATCGTTTATACAGATGTACTTGTTCAAAAACTCAAATATTTCTTACTAGCAACTTGACATACAGTTCTAAAAGATTTGAAATTCGCTACACTATTGCACATATATAAACTAGCAGTTACCCGTGCCTTCGAACGTGTATTGTATTTCCGTCGCCAATTTTGAAAATCTGTCAAAAAGTGTATATTTATGGCTATTGCAATTTACTATAGTTTTTGTATTTTTTGTTTCATACTTGATTTTGCATGATTTCACGATCAAAAAAAATATACATACATTCACTGGACAGAGAAGTTTAATTCTAACAAAAGGCAACTAAGATTCCCGGTATAAATATAGTAATATTCTATTTTAGGGGATCCCTCCGGGCTATGCCCCACTAGTCTGTAAGGAAGGGAAAATCTGATCTTGGCCGCTACATTTGTGAAATTTAATTGAAAGAGCATGTTAAATGTAATCAAATAACATTGTAAAAACATTGTTTAGTAAATGCACTACTATATATAATGTTATTTAACTATTTATGTTTAGTTAATTTAACCACTATTTTAAATTTGTTTACATTTACAGTGTGAAAGCATAGAGTAGGCTTGATAATAAAAACAGTACCTATTTCTATATTTTCTGCAACCGCTGTTGAGCACAAAGTATGAAAATATCCAGAGAAAATTAAAAGTTTTAATACAAATGTAAGTGTTAATTTCTATCAAATTTTAGGCATTAGATATAACAGATAAAGTTACTATAAATTTGAGACTGTTGGAGAAACTTAGTTGTATTTTAACGGGAGTAGGCTGCTCAGATCAGTGTATATATTTTTAGGAAGGCAAAATCAACTATGGAAAAAAAACTAAGACCGGAGTAACTTACAATGGCCATAAATAAATATACACTTTTCACATATTTTCTTGATCATGGCATCAAGAAAAGCTCAACATTGGCGTCGGAAATACAATTCACTTGAACCATCAGTGCTCATATATGTGCAAAGTCTGCAAAATTGTGTGCGAACCGGCGGGTAACTGCTAGTATTTGCTGTAAAACCATTATAACTCACTGGCCTACACATTTATGGCCGGGAATGTTTATTCTAAAATGATTTAATACAACTTTAATTTTCAATTCTTGTACTGCGAGTATGTCAATTTTGGAACACAGACGAAAACTGATTTTGGTGAAGAATTTACATTTTGGCCTTGCTCAGTCCTTCAAAATTTTGATGGTAAATGTAATAGATTATTCGATCCCTACATCAGTTTTTATTTTGTTTTCCTTGATGAAAACCATTTCACGCACGTTTGTGAGGCTGAAATAGCTGTGAGATCACAGACAAGTCACGGACTCGCTATCGATAACTTTTGTTACGTTAGAAGACACGTGGAGCTTGGGCATGGCCTCCGGACATAACCTCCAAACTATTCTTCTTAGCTCATAACGCAAATTTTAATATTTCATAATAAAATGAATGGATGAGGTACAAACTGTAATTGTAAAAAACTGAAATTAATTAAAAATTAAACCTAAATTAACTTTTCATCTAATGAAATCATATCTCACAACGACTTTTTACACTTTTTAGTTACCATCGAAAGTATTACATATATATGTATATCATTTAATACATTAAAAATTGTGGTTATAAAAATAGCTATTGTTATTATTTTTATACACTTAGATGTTAAAAACACACGTGAAGATGTGTTTCAGCATTTCTCTCTGATTCAACTAAATAAATTAAAACATCAACTATTATTATTATTAATATAATAATTATAATATTCTTATTATTTATAGTATAATATTCATTATTATATTCGATTAACTTGACATTAAAGAAATATAACAAAAACTTATACACAATAATTGCATATAATAAAATAAATCCAAATAAAATTAAATATATATATAACATTTTAAATAGTTAAGAACCGAACAAATCCAAGCATTTTCTTCTCACATCAATATGCGGACAGGATCGCGCCACATTATGGAAATGTTTCGCTGTAATTGGATCCTATTCCGATTTCCTTATAAATTGTCACTGAAAGTTTCTTTGTTACTTTTCATTACTTTTTCAACACTTCTGCAACACTTGGACGTTTATGACTTACATTAGTGCTCCATCATATATATAGTATGTTTTTGAAATATATGGGGTTTTTATTTTATCCTATTTTTAGGTCATCGCTGAATTAACCACAACACATGTAGTAACTGATTTTGCTTTATTAAGTAGGATGTATAAGTTAACACATAAATCCCTCTAAAAAATGTGTAGGATTGACAATATTTAAATCATTTCCGGTGCAAAGATATTTTATGGGTCACATCATTTCCGCTAATAATGACTACGATGATACAGATATTTGATCTTTAGTCAAAATTTACCTATGGTAGGAGTCAGACAACTACAGTATGTTTAAAAGATTTTGAAACATAATTGATGGCAGTAATGTCTTCAATTTATAATGTTCATTTTCTATTTCTTTACTTTTCCCTCTTTTCTTTTGCGTATGTTGCTGGCTGTAAAATGAAATAATTAATCAAAACACCAAGTCTAGTAGTTGCTTCATGAAAATACAACCATACTAGCAACTGCAACAGACGTTTTCTACCCTTTTGGTAAATTACTGTTTCACCGGTAGAAATAACTTATAAGCTAAAAAATATTGTGAAGACGTTATTGCTTTCAGTATAAAATCTGCTACGTGACAACACCTCGACGCCTTCAGGTGGCATAACTTTATGCGGTGGTAGAACTCAGGAAATGCCGCCTCAAGTAATGTCTGTTTATTGGTATAGTTTAGTCACAGTCACGTTTCACATTCTTTTCAAACCTACGCGTAAAAATTAACCTCTATGTCCTTTATTAAACTTGTTACGTGTACAGTGAGTGATATATTAAATTTATTTGTATTTGATAAAATAATTCTATAATAATAATATAACTGAGTAATATATTTTTATTTATATCAATTAAAAATCAATATAGAAAAAACTGAAAATTATTGTGGCTTAGGATTTGATTATTTCCTATTCAACATCAAGTACGTCATGCTCATATTCTTTTTAAGTGGCATAATGAACACTCCATAAAACAAGAAAGAATCCATGAAAGATACTCCACGTCCTCAGCCACTCCAGAATAATTAGACTTTTAGTTTAAAGAGTAATGTTTTTGTGTCCTGGAGTAGGGAATGAAACAGTTTTTTTTATGAGTACCAATGAAATAGGTAACCTTTCTCTGCAAAATGCCATAACATTTAAATTAAAAACGCCAACTATTCCAGGCCTATTTTAGGCCATACTGGGTACAAAGTACTTAGTGAAAGCACTTTTTATGTAATATTATTGAGACTATGATAATTTTGAGTCGGAGATAGACATGTTTAAGGTACTTATTATAAAAGTGTACATTTTTAAAGATGTATGTGTTATTGATCAGCCTCTTATTAAAGGTTTAGCGAGTAAAGAAGTATTTTTAGTTCGAGAGTAACCACCACAGTAGAATTAATATGTAAGTACTAAAGTAAATTCAATTAAAACTTTTATTTTTAACACAAGTTGTTGGGGTTCGTGTTTGCATTTAAAGGGTTTTCATCATACTAAACTTCTATTATATCGTGTATTACTACTGTCAAAATTGTTAGTAAGTTTGTGTAGAAAGGAAAATTGTAGATGGTGCTTTTAAGTACGAAGTTGTATGAATGGGAAGAATGGTACCAAGTAGAGACCCACTGAATGAAGTGAGAAGGAAAAAAGATAAGGAGAGAAGATCAGGATGAAGCAATGGCACGCCAATCGCTATTATCAGTACTTTTTTATCTATACATGGTCACTGCTGTAAATTATTGTCCCCAATTCCTGAACCAGGTTATTTCCTCAATAAATAAAACCTAAGTTTACTAAGCCTTTATTTCACATCTCTAGCTATGTGAGATAAGTTCAGACCATTGCTGGCTTATCAGAGATAATATATATATACCAATCAGTTGTATATATTTCCAGTACGACTGTATTGCAGAAGTTGTTTCCTACTTTCAAAACTACAAGCGTTATTAAATTTAAAACAATAATATAAAGTTAAAATAAACACTTAATTTAATACAATAAAAAGTTAGGTTTAGGGACAATACAGACCTATTTTACTCATACTTGTCAGTTCTCTAGGACGATAACTATCCTGTAGTTTTTATGTTCACAAATAAATAAATAATAGGGTACAAAATTATTATGCTTAGTATTTTATGTTTTCAAACAATCTTATCACATGAAACGTCTTTTCATTGGTTGTATATCAAATCTTTGAAATGTGTTGATATTGCATTCATTGTTAAGATTATTAAAATGTAATACCTATATTTTACTCCATAAATCCGAAATAAATTTATTTTGACTATGTTATGCAGTTGGTTTAAATGGTTTAGCTCCTAATTACAGCTAAATGTTACAAGTAAATTAATACTAGTTGTGGTATGTACACGGTTTTATAATTTACTCGTTGTATAGTTTAACAAATAAATTCTGGACAAATAATTTTCTGTAACTATAAATTTAAAGTTATAAGCCTTATACTGAATTAAAGTGTTTGAATAATATGGTAAACTGCTATGATACATAAGTATATTTAGTTTTATGGTTTAGTAAAGCTCTTAGAAAAATGTAAGATACCAATATAAAAAGAATAAAAGCAACATATAATCAATTGATATGTGTTACTATTGATTAGTTATCAATCAGACGCAGGAAACACTATTAAACACAAAATAAGGCTATAAACATGCACTATGATAAAAATATGATCTTATTATGTACTAACACTTTTATTTGTATTCATATTTTTGAAATTTTTTATTGATTAAATTGTAAATCAAAAGAAACATTTCAAATTTAAATTGACATTAAAATTTTTGAAGAACAAATTATAAACGTAATAAATATAAAATAATAATTAATGAATAAAGAAAAGAATTAAATAGAATTACACATTAAAGTATCCCAGAAATGAACTGTGAAATTTCAATTTCAAATGAAATGCGGTACAAAAGTGAGTAAAGTGTAAGTATCCCAACTTTAACAAATATCTGCTCTTACTCGCTCTCACGAGGTAATACTCAGAATCCACTTCATCTTCGCTTTCTGCCTCACTGCTACTTGAGTCGGAATTTTCTGCTACGTTGATATTTATTTTGTCAAAAATATCTGCGCGGTCACATTTATTTTCAATGTCAGCTTCCTGCAAGGCTTCCTCTGCTCTTCTGCAGTGTTAGCCTCTGCGTTGATAGTCTTCTCTAGACACTGCTCAGATCAACATGCATACATTCTTAACGAAAGTCGCTTAGTTTGAATTTATTTTCAATTTGGGGCTGCTTCTTTATTTTTTTTAGTCCATAGTCTCCCAGTGTGGTAGTACTGGCAGGGATAAGCAGAGAACCTAATAATTATATCCTATTTACTTAATAATTGAAAACTTTAAGAAAGCTTAACAACTAGTAGTTTTAGTTCAAACTGCGTCTAAACATTATTTACATAATTAAATACTTTAAAAGACTCAATAAAGTGTATATTAAAGTAGTATACTTTTAATAGCTAAATTTCATTATTATTATTTTATTATGCCTTCTAAACTGTGAAAACTATTTACAAAATCGTCATGTTAATAGGTTTTTTCTTAAGCTGTAAACATGGTAGAAAATGCTGTAAATTTTACAACCACATTACGAATCAATTTGTAGTGTCTCCAAGTTTTGAGAACGGTAACGTTTCTACACATTTATTCATAACATGAAATTTTGTCTTAAATAACGGATTAAAAATAAAAGAACCTCTTGTCTTGTCTTGCCAAGAAACATGACTTGAGACTGTAATACTTAATGTGTAAAGTATCCAACATTAAATCCACGCTGACATGAACTTTGCTATTTAATGCTACTTCAAAATCTAATATAATGACATAATTCATTACAAACCAATAATAAATAATTAGGAAATTTATACACCTACAAAATATTTTTTATACGACTTTAAAATTATATTTTCCAATTCTGTCCAAAGTTATTTAACGTAGGGACATATCCAAATATTTTGATCACAACGGTTTCTGTTTCCTGCTTCAAGGTCACAGCCAGTCTCTTCTCTCAGTAAAACACATGACAGTATAAAAGAAGAATCACCTCAAAGTAATTGAACAAATTTGATTCGGATGAGCTAATATGTTGATCAATTTAGAAGTCTTACTGATTACCTATTGAATGCTTCTAATTAGACAATATGCCATATAGCGTCAATTTTCTCCAGAAATAAAAAAAAATATGGAGAAAGGTTTTTATTAAAGTAGTAAATATTTATTTAGTGGAATGGTAACCTTATAACATATTCCAACTTTTGAACACACAAATAAGAAAAATAATGAACACCTAAAAATAGACAGATTTATAGAAATAGATTTTCGATCTAGTAGAGTGCGTCACAACAACAAAATAACTCACTGTATTGTCAAATTCCAGTTGGCTCAATAACCGATTATCCATAAACAGTATACACTAAGCATAAGAATTTAACAGTGACAAACTAGAAAGAAACAAGATGTGAGCAGAAAATCTATAAATAGTCTTATCGCGTATTGGTGATAATCACAAACAGTTTCCAGCTCCGTCACAAGAAGTCTGACGGGAAGTCAGAGAACACAATTCAGCAGATATCAAATGAACTCGGCAGCTTCATGTGTCCAGATCGCCATTGTAGGGGCAGAACTGCCAAAGAGCCAGTAACACCTTGGATAACTCTTACCACAAAATTCCTTTAAACAAATATAAATTGGATCCTTGAACATATTGTATCAACAAAATATTTAAAACTTTGGTTAAATTAGTATATTATACTTTAATATATGATTGACGAAAAGTTTTATTATTATGATAACAATAATATTATTTATTTAATATTTCACAAGTTTCCGAAATAAAGCTATTAAAATAAAACCAGTGAATTTAAAAAAAGTTTACAAAGATTTATTAGTTTATATTTATTTATATTTAGTAGAACGAAGAGAATACTCGAGAACCCATTTAGTAATGTCAATATTTTTGTCAGTAATGTTATCACTTGCAAAGTAAACAGTAATATTTTTGATTATAGTTTTATGTATAGAGAGTTAAAGATTATTAAAATTAAAATTGTTATGGGATATACAAAACACTATTTAATATATTAAATAGTTTAGTTTATATAGTACATAACTACGCTAAAATGAGCTTTAAAGAAATGTTTCAATATTTGATCCTTATCACTTTTTTCCGCACTCAAACAATATGCTATGGTTTCAGTTCAATACATTTAAATACTCATATACTAAGAATAACTGTGTTTCGGACATTCTTTTTTAAAAATATATAACACTACACTACGAGCATTAATACATATCTTTTACGAATCAAAACTTCTTAGATTTATATTACGACTTAGAATTGTTTACACCTCAGGAAAAGGATGGACATATCATAAAAATATGTTTAGATCCTTGAAACATAGTTTATGTATCTTTGTAACATATAAAATGTAAAATAACTATAATCCATTTATCCTTTCAAATCATCCATCGTGAATAACAAACTTTAAATAGATCCACTTGTAAATCAGTTCATATTTTGATATTCACTGTCTGAGATTCCATTATCTGAATTAAGAAAGTTTTACTGGCATATTGTTATCAGTATCCCCTTGAAATAATTGTCAGTAAGTTACAGTTTCATTTATTATAACAAAATAAGAAAATTTAAATATACAAGACCCATAGAAAACAATGCACTATATACTAACGAAATTATTCAATAGAAACATTTTAAACCATTATTCAAACCACATAGCATATACAAGTTTGGAGTAACTCTAATCATGTAAATTTCACGAGAATTTGAACATTGTTAAAATTAAGCAAAAAGGCGAGGAAATATGACGCCAAAGACCTCGCCACGTTTTATATTGCAGCTTCTAAGAAACTAAGATAGTTATTAAACAACACTTTGTGGGTTATAAAGTTAAAAATCACTTAGTAAAGCTAATTGAAAAGAATATTCTGTAAACACATCTCTTTACTTTAGTCTTTATATGCTTCTGTTGCCTTTACTGACTGTGTTGTTACAATCGAAATGCAAGGCATGAGTATTCTTATCGATATACAAGTGGTAAAATGTTAATTAACTTTTGAATTATCGTTGGAAGATTGTTATACCAAAATGCATATCAATAACTATGTTGCTACTAAAAGAAGCAAGTCTTTTATAAATTCCCAAATTCAGAACTGACGTCTGGAAGACGATGAGGGATGTAAATCGGACTGTCAATCAAGCTATTACAACTCCTTAGTTAGTAGGTCAGGCAGTTTGGAATTGACGCGAGCAAGTTAATTAGTCGTCTGACAAATTAGTGCCTATAATCTAAATCACTAGATACGGTAATTGTTCATGGGAAATTTTGTCTCCATTGCAATGCTTAAATGATTAGTTTTGGAGAACAAAATAACGAATTGAATCACAATTAGGATTAATTTCAAGAAACTCTAATAGGTCAGGAATAAAGATCAATTTTTAGTGGACAACCGCTGAACCTTCTAGCGAAAAACCGGCAGGATGTGTGCAGTGAACATGTCGTAAATACATCCACCTTCTTTTACAATACGCGACAAGAGTAGAATGGTGCTGTTTGCACCGTTGATCTTGTACAGTCATGATTGTAAAGAATGAACTCTTGCAGAAGTACATGACAATGCACTACAATTTATCAGCTTCATGTGGAACACTGTCTTCAACAGCCATTCTCATACAGGTCTCAATTTTCTGCATAGAGAAGTGTCTTCTAAAAGCTGTTCTCGTTGCAAACAAGTTATGATAGCCTAAACTGCAAATAACTCTGACAAAACTGTTTTATTCTGAAAAGTCTTACAGTTCTCATAACTTCTGCACGTTTAAATGTAATACAAATCCATCAGACCAAAAATATATATCCCTACTTAAATTTGTAAGATGTATGGTTCATAACAAAATATTATATGTCTACCTATCAAGAAACTTAATTATATTGAAAACACCTTGTTATGAAAATCTCTACTGTTACATGCTTTACATCTCATTGAAATACACCACCTTGGTAAAGGTTCAGTACAAATGTACAAGGATTATTGCGGTGAAATATAAAGCTGGATTCTGTGGTATTCCAGTCACAGTGACTCGTTATGTCCTCACAAATTGGTGTCAGCACCGGGAATTGAATTTGACAGACAATTACCTCCAGTGGGGAGGGAAGTTTCCTCCTCCTTCACCCCCATCAACCCCAACATACTCTTGCAGTCTTTCGTTGTGAGACATGCTGGTAACTCTGCTCCAAGCATAATCTTAGTATATTAAAAATATAAAACATAAGTGGATATAATATTTAATTATCAGATATAAAACATATTTAAAATTATCGCTTATTTATTTGGATTTGACAATATGTCCAGTCTCAAGGCCGACGACAAAGACGTTTTAAAACGGACTCTTTGCAACGTTTTGACATCAGACACACCTAGACTACAAAATCAATGTTCTCATTGTCTCATCAGGTGAACAATTGAGTGGATGTTTTAGAAACTATGTTAAAGCAATGAGGAACAACCAAGTTATCTGCACATAAGTTAACTGTGTTGGAAAGGGTCAATTCAATGCACTGAGGCGAAGGTACAATGGAGTTACATTCGACATCTGCATTGAACCACCACAGCTGTATTATGACTAAAGCTTAGTTGCAGCTAAGCATTAGATAAACCTGATGTGCTTTAGTAAAATAAAGCAGTATAATGCACTGGTGTACCACAGTACGGTTGAAGTTTACTTAATAGTGATTGTAAGTACATATTGAACATCAAAGGTTTGCTTTAGAGTTCAAGTTTTCTAAAACTTTACTGTTGGAGTACACATAACATAAAGTAGCTATGGTTAGGAAGGGTTCGTAATTTAATTTGAATGTTGAATTTAGAACCAGTTCACCTTATTTTTATTGCAGCGTCTGATATCTGACGCTGTCTCAGACTTGACCCCAGGAATCTGGAGTCTTGTGCGTCTGAAGATACCCGAAGAAAGTCGGCTACGAAGAATCCTTTACATTGTTTCGACATCAGAGACATTTATAAATAGGTGATGTGGCAGTCTCATCAGGTACACAATTTGAATGCACTACGATGTGATAGACACGATCTCTAAGCACAGTGGAGCAACCGAGTCTTCTAAACATTACGTACCTGTGTTAGGAAGGATTGATTGAATTTGAATGCTGAATTTAGCTACAGTTCACCAGTGTTGAGAATTTTTTGGAAAACTGATCTAAAACATTTCAAGGATTATTGCTAGCGATAATTGCAAAGTTAATAAATTTTTTATTGATTTTGAACATTGAAATTTCTTCTTGATACACTTTGAATTGTAGGAAAATAATTTAATTGAATTAAAATTGGATCTTTTAATCTAACTAATTGTTCGGCATTCAAGAAGCTGAACCATTATTACTTTCTGAGATGACGTCATTTTAATAACGTCTGCTCGGAGTTTCGCTTCAGCCTGTAATGGAGAGAAGGCAAATAGTTCGTCCAGAGTGGCTCATTATGAGATTATGGAAAATATTTACCACAGGAAAGCAGTCTAAAACATTCAGGTTGATATTTTAACTAGCGTAGGAAAAATAATTCACTCATGTTTATACAATAAGTCCATTCCATATCTGTATGCATGTATTACGTAAATTACTGTATATGACACAATTTTTTTTAAATAGTTTTTATCATTAAATCTTACGTATTTTTCAATTCCCTGGTCAAAATGTATGTATCAGAAACATGGTTATTAGTGTGATTCACTATTAAGTGATACTCCTGAAAAGAATCTTTGTTTTCATAGCAGGTTTACAGAGCTACGAAAGTCCAACATATTGTCATGAAGGAGTTAAGGTCATCGAGCGTTAAGGAGGCCTAATGGTTAAGAAGGACAAGAGAATTTAATTATTGCACTGGGTACAATATTCAAATTGTGTCCTAACCTTTAATATTACATTTTACGTATATTAAGATGGATATTGTTATCTGAGCTATTAGTTTTATGGTGAATTGGGTTATCGAGTTATACAAGATGGGTAAGCTCGGCAACTAGGAGTCTGTTTAAAAGAACCCCAACGGCATTAACCACACTTTATTTTCTACAACAGGTGGAAATAATAAATCACATAATTCGTGACAGGCTTTAGCCAACTGATTCTTGGGTGATTTTCTTTTATTCCTTTTTGTAATGGAGTTCTTTCTGAACCAATGACACTTTTATTTGCTAACAGTTTTTGACGGAATAGTCCAAGCCTGTTTGAACAATTTCTATTATCCTCCCTGAAAATCGAACACCTGACCTCCTGGTTCCAAGGCCACAGGGTTTAGATGAATACCAAGCGGTTTTGTGGCAACACTAATAACTTAATTGTCTGTAATAATCGATCTCTGGTGTTTATAAAAGTAAATCCCGGTATGAAAACTGAATTTATATTATAATCAAACAATTGAAACTTTTAAACATTAAAGATGCAGTCCTTAAAAATTTATACACTACTCTAAAGATATCAACATAAGATTACAAAAGGTAACATATTTATTTAATCATTGTTTAACTTTTTAAGCAACTCACTTTCGTGTTGTATTACCTAACTTGTAATCAAAACATTTGTTTACAAAAATTCTCAAGATTAAAAATGATTTTCTTAGTAAAGAAATAAATGTTCCATAAAACAAAGGGAACGCAAAAAAGTAAACTTACTCGTAGTATTTGTAAAGGAAAATATATTTGTGAGTGAAGTCAAACGGCGCTGCTGCACCATGGGTTAGTTATAATTTAGATTTAGTTAACACGCTGTTAATGAAATGTTAATTTACATCAAACAGTGTACAATATACACTGCTAGTAAATCAATTTTCATAATAAGAATTTTTTATAATTCAAACAAGCTACATTTAAAACAATAAATATACAATTGTCTTTGAACAAATTAAAAATATCTCCTGATTAGTAATTTTCTCCCCTTCTGGCGAAGGACAGTTAACATTAACTCTGACAGGCAATTAGAACTAAGTCAAGTGTTCTGTCGGTAAGAAAAGGGAGGGATTAGGAAAGTTACATTAAGAAATGAAATGTTTCATGAAGGAGATGGCTTTATACTTTAAGATATTTACATTTTAGAGCAATACCGATGGAGTAACGAAAAATTGGTGTTATATTTTAAAGATCTGAGAGGTAAAAAGTAGAATATTCCTTATTTGCTGAAATGGGTCACGTGTTTAAAATATATTCAAAGCGATGATACACATTTAATATTGTGCATTTGAAACTAAAAGAGTGTTTCTTTTCTGCACGGAAAAAAACAGTTTTTCTTTTAAGATGAGTTATTTTTCTATGTTGGTCAAAATATAACATATTAGGTATAATTATTTAAACATAATAGACTGTGAAAACTACGTGATATGGAAATAGCGTATAGCTTTCTACAAATGTAATTATCTTCAACGAAGTGTAAAAGTTTCCCAGGCGAACGTCTCCTTCTCACTGTTTTCTTAAATAGTACTTAATAATTAAGAAAAAATGAGAAGACAGCACTTTAATTCTTATTTTATTTCTAACTAAATATACTAAACGTGCTGTGAGGTTTACATGCTACAATAGGCGTTTAGAGGCAATTGGGAGCAGATTAAAAACTATCCACATTTTCCTTCTCATGAGGCTAAGTACAGTGTGGCGTGAAGCCGCAATTTTTTGTAGCGCTACTGCCTTATCGTTGTTCTCAGGAGAGTGGGTAGTTCCGATAAAACACTGGAGCTTCGTAAACCTGGATACTGTATTTTTGGGTACAACAGAGCAGATGACAAACTATCCTCATTTTCTTTCTCATGAGGCTAAGTACAGTGTGGCGTAAAGCCGCAATTTGTTATAGCGCTACTGCCTTATCGTTGTTCTCAGGAGAGTGGGTAGTTGCGATAAAACACTGCAGCTTCATAAACCTGGATACTGTATTTTTGGCTATAATATTAATACTTTTTTGCTCATGTCTGGAAATAATTATTTTTTCGTAACCGTAAATAGTTTTATTAATTGTGGAATACATAACAAATCAGAAATCGAACGCAATTTTTTGTTCTCTCTCTCTCTCTCTCTGTACATGTTAGAAATACTCGTTTTTTTCAGGAATAACTTTACAAATTCCGATTCATAGAACTGTTATCTACAGTAAGTCCTTCTTAGTGACATGTATTAGATTATTGAATTTACTAGAAAGAGAACTGGAAAGTGATAAGGAAAGCAATGCAGCTTTGTTAAGAAAATTCAAAATGAAACTTTTAGAGAGATATGAATTATAAGTTTATAGTACATCAATACTGTGTAAATTATTCTTTCTTGTGTAAGATTAATTTGGCCTATACGTATGGGAATTTAGAATTGAAACCATACCAAAAAAATAAAGAATGTTGGTATTGAATAAACATATAAAGTAAATAGTAAAACATAGAACTGTACTGTTAGTAGGGTATATTTTAGTGATAATATTATATGTATGTATATGTATGTATATATGTATATATGTATGTATGTATATATATATATATATATATATATATATATATATATATGTATATATGTGTGTATGTGTGTATGTATACAGGGTGTACATAAAGTACATAAAGTCCTGCACGGGTATAATATTTTCTGAACGATAACAGATAAATAAACAAGATTTGGTACATCAATACTACACCTAAAAATCTACTTTTTGAAGGAACTATCAGTTTTCTGTAATATCATGGGGACGTCCCTAATTGATTTCTAATTGTTACTGTTATCAGGTTTTCCCCGTTATCAATATAATAGGACCAAATTTGTAACCCTTGAAGATAACTAATGTCATAATTCACTTCTGTACAACTGACAAGCATAATGTAGTAGTCAGCTGCAGTATTCGTTTGGTTGCAGTTTTGCTTTACTGGGGTTATGGCTACTAATAAAATGTAACCAAGTAAAATCTTTGAACAGCCGCCATTTTGTACTGGATCAAACTTTTTGAGTGCGGTTTGCGGCATTAGACTCTGCTAGATAAGCCCTTTAAAATGATGTCCATGTTGACCTCTGCTCCTATTTAAGATTTCCCTCTGACTCCTTGCGGGACGTCCCCATGATATTACAGAAAACTGATAGTTCCTTCAAAAAGTAGATTTTTAGGTGTAGTGTTGATGTACCAAATCTTGTTTATTTATATGTTATCGTTCAGAAAATATTATACCCGTGCATGCTGCGAGTCTGCCATAAGTGTGTCGTGACCGGTGTGAGGCACCGGTCCGGCACAACAACGGACCTCGGTCCAACAACTCAAGACCGCTACCGCGAGGTGCGGCGACTTGATGAAGATTACCCTGAACGGTGGATCACTTGGCTAGGATGTATAATTTAAGTAACAATATTGTTGTAGATAAAAAAAACAGTTAGTTTTATTACACATAGTAAAATAGAATAAGGTAATAGATATAAAGAAATGTAATTTGTAAAATCAGGCTACTGCTCAAACATTGTATTACATAAGAATATTAGTTGCCTGTCATGGTGGTGGAGTGGACCATTGGTCTAAACCATGGCAGGATAAATAAATAAAGTATCAAAGTATATATCTCTCTCTCTCTCTCTCTCTCTCTCTCTCTCTCTCTCTCTCTCTCTCTCTCTCTCTCTCTCTCTCTCTCTCTCTCTCTCTCTCTCTCTTGCTCAACAAAGCATGTTACTATTAGTAATTTTTACATCATATAAAATACTTATTTTTTTTCTAAAATTTACGTTTTATATTAGTAAAATTGTGATTGCAAACTCGAGTGACGATAGACTCATTGATTTGTTTTCATCCCTAACAGAACCGTCTAATGAAATAGAGCTTAGGGATAGCTAGGTAACAACCACCAGTATATGAGAAAGTGTTGTTAGTGTAGAAATATTTTACAGACTCACTAGAAATATATGTTACAATCTTTACAATACAGTATAAATAATCGTTTAAGATTGGAAGTGGATTTGAATAAATATTTAACCTTAAATTATCTTCAAATATATTAGTTTGTTCTAAAAAAATTAACAATTATATAACAATAAAAATATAAAATCAAATAAATACGCTTTTCTTATTTATATCGCTTGAGGTATCGAGTTAACAGTTTAAAGGTCTTGTTATGTACTTTGTTACGAGTACATCATTATTTCATAAATAATAAGATAATTTACGTAATACACAAAAGGAAGCAGATACAATTACTGAATGTGCTTGGAATGACTGTGATTAGAACAATAAGTAATGGTCAAGACATCACTTCCCCTCTCTAAAACTACTGTAATCAACACCCTAGGATATTTCAAATGATGGATAACCTAATATAGTTTTGTTGGATTACATCTGTTTTATAAATAGGCCCATATCAATAATCTTTAATTTAAATACCCAATATTTGTTCTAATTTTTTTTTTAGTCATGGAATGTATCAAAAATTTTTCCAAATTGAGTGACTCTTTAAAGTACTGTATTTTGAGTAACGAGAGAAATATATAGTTCCTTTACTGAGAGAAATCACTTGTATACAGCACTCTGTATACGCTTTAAGTTTCTGTGTTCAGCTGTCATACCTACCTGTACAAGATAGATAAGCAATCAAGAACAAAATGTGCCGTTTTTATGATAAAGCTCTTATGCATTTACACTATGTATTATTACGTGTAAAAATGGGCCGGCTACGCTAGGCGACTGTGTCGCTGCAACTTTCTGGTTCTCGACTAGTAGTCGGAATGTGCCCCGCTAGGCGACTGTATTGCCGCAACTATCTCGTTCTCGACTAGTAGTCGGAATGTGCCCCGCTAGGCGACTGTATTACCGCAACTATCTGGTTCTCGACTAGTAGTCGGAACGTGCCCCGCTTCGCGAGGTTTTTGTTCGCGAGTAGGATCTCAGGAGGAACTTAGCGACATGACTTCTCAGTAACGTACTCTGGTAGTGTATAGAAAGGTAAGTTAGAACTTTAGAACTGATTGACCCTCGAGACCATGTGATCTAACACTTGTTGACTTATCAGTTCGGGGATTTGTTGAGGAAAAAGTCTTTTCTCAAAATTCGTCTGCTTCTGGACATTGTATATTCTACTGTATATATTTAATACCTTTATAAGCTAACTTAAAAGTGAGTTACTTTTTATATCACTTCCCATATACTAAAGTTAGTGTACATATTTATTTCTTTCATATTATAGCACATTCCTTTACACAATACCTTCCCTGAATAAGGGACAATTAAACAAGCTATTGTTACGCCACCTAAATTATTTTAAGTATTTAATCTAATTATTGTTTGTTACATTTAAAAAAATGTACACAGAAAGAGATTCGGATGATATTCGTATGTATTTTACACAGTACTTACGACAGTTAGATTACGACACTTAGGAAAAGCATGATATATGTAAAATAACTAGATTCTCTTTATTTATATTTAATTGAACCATATCATAATTTGTAAACAATAAATACATTATACAACCCTTAATTTAATTCATGCTTTAAAAAATAATATAATAACCTAATTAAAATACATTTATTTATATTTTAGTTACTTCCGCGAACCTTGACTAGAGCATAATCTAATATGACTACTTTGAATATCTGCTATATCTCGTCGATTGATACTTTTTTAATATCCTGATATAATTAAAAATATTAGGCTTGATACCATGAAATTAGCCCCAACCGATAACCACATGCACCATCTCAAGAATACAAAACAATAGTCTGCGGGCAGATGGATGTATTGAACAAAGTCATTTCCATCTTTACTAAATTTCAGACGTCTGATTCGATGCAAACGGCCAATCTGCAATTCTAACAAACTCAAAAACAACCTTACATAAGACAAATCCTGTTTATATTTTACTCTTCTAATAGGTATAGTCTACATTATACATAAAATAAACAAACTGTGCCTGGTACCAAGAGAGTTATTCTTTCTTTATTATTTCTGAAACTTTAATTTGAACCTCTATCCGTAATATGGCTCAATGTGGCGTTTGTATATCAAGAACTATAATTATCCTTAGTAGTCATAATAAAAGGTTCACATAACATTAGCCTATGTTTTTTTTTTAATATCCACACAATAATAAAAGTGCTACAAAATGATAAGGTATAAATTTATTGCTATATGATGTCTTACTTTACTTTTATATTTAATCACTTATACCCAACAATTTAAATTTAATTTCTATATACAATCTCTATTAATATTTTATAAAAAAAATAGGTTGACAAAATGTGTTTAACCAATAAAACCACAGATTCAGGTGTGAGAAGCCTTTATTCCCTTTTCCATCTTTGGAGTAAATCTTAAACTCGTAGAAAGACCACTCTCTTTTTGCACAGTTTAGTTGTTCTTACTTTGTTCGTTTTCTTCTTCCCGGTATAATGTATAACTAACCCTCCGAGAGTTTATAGGTAATTACTTCCCCTTTTTCTTGCCCTATTTCCATCACTTTTCTGGTTTAGTTCAGAATTTCCTCATATGAGCTCCTTCTGTTTTTTCGTAAGATTATACATTTAATTTATGTTTAACAGCACAATTATGGATTTTTCTGGGAAGAAGTAAAAGTTAAGGGGAGTAAATGGTTAAGCAAAAGAAATTATAAAAAAAGTTGTCTGACAAATAAATTGGGTTCTAAGAACCCTGTTATAACTAAAACATTGAATACCATTATTCCTTTGTCTTTCGTTTAATACCAAGAGCTTATATTAAAGTGTTACTCCTCTGGTGAAAAGTATTAACGAGCTAAATTTGCTTATGAAGGTGTTATAGTGCCTTGGGAATAGTTAAAAGGTAAATAAAAGGAAGTAAAATATTTTCTGAAGAAAACAGGGAGATTTTGCTGTCGAAGGTCATAATGGTAATAATGCAACATCTTATTTCATGAGTGTTAATAATTATATCAAGTTAAAAGTAAGCAAATGCCTTAGAATATTAAACAGGAAAGTAGAGAAGATCAATCGTTACGTTGCTGGGAAAATAGAGAGGACGGACAATTTAAAGTTGTTTGTGAGAGAAATAACGGTGGTAAGTAATAATTGATATATGAAAACTTCTAAAGATTATTTTATGTACTTTAGGGTCAGTAGATTCGATATTATTTCATTTATGAGAAATTGGGAGAAACTAGAAAAAAGGATCAAAATTAGTGCAATAAAAAAATGATGCCAAGTATTTTTTTTATGTAACATTGGACTGCGTGAGTCTTAATAGTTTGAGATACTTGGTTACACTATGTGAAAGAAGAAAGAAAAAGAATACAGAGAAGTAGAAATAGATAAGTGAGATAGTAAAAATCTAGTAGAATATAGTGGGTAGTGGTGGTATAAAGGATAGGAATGTAATACGAAAACGGAAAGAGCCATACATTACGCTGCAGATGTCAGATTAAGAAATAGAGTGAAATAAAACATTAATCTCTATACGATACAATTTGTAAGTGGAAATGGATACTTGGAGGCAAATCTCAGAAAATATAGTTTGATTGAAATTTGATGATTATAGATCCAAGCATTGTGTGAAGAACAGATGATCAAATAAGCACTATAGTATAAAAATATTAGTTTAGTATATTGTTAATAACATAGATAGTAGAAGGAGAGATAGAGAAAGAGTATGACAGAGAGAGAGAAGAGAGAGAGAGAAAGAGAGTGAGAGACAGAGGGTGAGAGAAAGAGAGAGAGACTTTATTTCGAAATCTTCAAGTATTGTAGTGATCTCAAATGTTTAAATATATTTTACATACCACTACCTGTAGCAAGTCGAGATACTCTGTCAAAAATATCTTTATTATAGACTGGGAAAGCGTTTTACTAAGAGGAACATTTAGTTACTAAAAGAACCGAAATCCGGGAAAAATATAGTGAAAGGAAAGTGACCTACCATATAAGTCGAAGATATGTCCCGAGAGTGGAGGAGGGATCAAGGGCTTCGGTCCAACTTTGTATCCCTGTTTTTACTTGTCTTCGGGATGTTATTCTGTCAGTTTTATGTATTATTTATTTACATTCAATGTTGAAATATTGGATCAGAATATGAAATACACACAAAAGGTTTGTAACTGGGTATCATAGTGGTGTACAGTACAGTAGGTGGTAGATCAATATGAGGTAAGTTAGTAATTCACTAGACCATAGACACTTTATGACCTCCAATTACTTGATTGCTATATATTGCTGATATTTTTTCTAGTAATAAATATTGTTTCTTTTGACGGAAATAATAATAATAGAGTATATAATTATAAACGAATAAACGTCAACTACATAAATCCTGCTTCAGCTACATTTATTTTTGTGCAAGTACTTACTTATTTTCAAACTAAATGTATCCAGCATTAGCCTTATGTCAAGTTGTATTTGGGTTTGTTAGTAATGCAGATTGCATTGCCATCTGAGATTCATTCAAGATGTAAATGTCTTTGTACAATAGCTTTGAGTGACCATGCTAATTGTTTTGTTTTCATAATAGTAAGCAAGGCTTACTTTTAAATCTGTTATAACTTTACTCACTCTACTTACATAAGTGTTCATTTAAAAGTGCATAAACTTTATGTTTAATGGAGATTTTATCTCATGGTAGAAATATAAATTGATAATATACTCCATAGCTTTACTCACATAAGACTAACCATAACCTAAGAGTATAAATAGTAAATCAGCATATAATAATCATAGACCGACCATTTGGAAAACATTGTTAAACTTTCGGTCTCTTCATAACTGTAGTTGTCTGCCTATAACTTTTGCTAAATGTGTCTTACAGACGGTTTTAAGCGTGTCAGGCTACAAAATATGATCTGAGAAAAAATTATAATTTTTAAATTGTAACCCTTTCGACTCCATCTGGTTTTGACCTCCATTTGGTCGTGTAGCGCGGTTGACAATCTATTTCTTTTTTAGAAGAAGCTCCTCTATAAAAAAGTTCCTCTAGGATTCAATAAAAACCCGGTTATATAGTTCAAACTGGCTTTCAGCAAATAGACTATAAGGTGTTTAATTATTTTAAGCCAACCCATCAAGATCAGAATATCCTAGATGGCATCCTTACGGACTAGAAGTGCCCAATTAGAATTTCATTTTTATGACTAGGTTATTCGAAATCAATAATTTCACCATCAGACGACTTCAAAACAATGAGTTGTTTTCAGTTTGATTGCGTTATTGTCAAAGTAGAATTTAGTAGTAAGAAAACTTTATCTTGACAATTAAATTAGTCACGCCGACTCAAGGCAGTTTTGGAGATTTCATTTCTTTGTTTTGCTTGAGTATCATTCGGCAGTGGGTGGATCTATAAAGTATAGTGAAGCTTTAATAACATAAAATACATTACACTGGCTATAATATTTGTGGTTAAATTATGTGGCTCAATATATATTTAAATTAAATATTTCATTATATTATAAAAGTTAACATGATTTTTCCGGACATTCACCTTCTCTAAGTGATTAAAAAATGATACGTTTCAAGGTCTTACATCTAATCTCTTCCTAAGGTGGATTAAAAATCTTACAATTTTAGATTAAGATAAAAAACATATCAAAGAGTTGATGATGTTTTTATTGATGAAGTTGATGATTGTTGATGATGTTTTTTGTTATGATTCTTGCTTATGTCAAGAATCATAACAAATATATTGCATGCCATCTCAATGTGCATTATCTGCGGAATACTCATTTAACAAAACACACTCAAATACTGATCATGATCCGTAATAATAACTGACTAATGACCAATAGTAAATGGTGACCGTCGCGGTAAAAACATAATGGCGGCAAATAAAAGAAATCAAAAACTGTCCAAGCTTTGTGGTATCGGCGAGAGACCAGAATTCGAGCCCAAGTTGTACAAATATATTTTTATTCATAGTCAGTTAATTGCAATCTTGTTACTCATACGGATATAAAATATTTTAGTCACAGTTTAAAGTTGTAGTATATGTTTAGCAAATTTTTCTACAAAAACTAATAATATAACTAATTTTAATGTTATAAAACTACAAACGTCAAATTTATGAGAAGGATTTTCATTGTTTCGTTTAGAAAAATGTTTAGAGAAACTATTCTGTAATTCTGTAGACGAAGAGAGCGACACAACGTAAAGAAGCAAACACAGCGTTTTGGCACTTGCTAAAGTACTCTCATATATCAAACCTTTATTAAACCATTACTGAGTTCAGCTTATAATTTTGTTTCATTAGTGCTATTTTTACATTGATAGAATTGTTCTCTCAATAAAAATTTGTTTCAGATTTATTGTCTAAGTCAATTCTTTTTATTTTACTTTAAACTAAGTTCTTGTTTGATAACAATTCTATGTTGGCACGTGTTCTTAATTGGAGTAACTTATTAATTAAAACTTTGTCTATTTACATAACATGGCTATAGGGGGGAAAGGTTTGATTCTATGTGAATCTTGAGTTAAGCTCGAGTTCACCTTCCTCTTGGTACAGCGTCTGGAATCTGACCTGGAACTTGGAGTCAAGTTTATCTGAAAAAATCCAAAACCAAGAAACTCAAAACGACTTGTTACATCATTTCGACATCAGAGATAACTTCACCACAAAATGTAGTGTAATCTAGGTGAACTGGTATTCTCATTGTCTCATCAGGTGCAAAATTGTGCTACGTGTAGAAATCTCGGTTTTAGAGCTCATACCTATAACAATGTAGTACACAAAATGATACGGTAAGAATACCTCTTGATCTAGATTACACTATATTGTGTGGCCTAGTTGTCTCTGATATCGAAACGATTTAACGAGTTAATTTTGAGCTTTATTTAAACGAACATGCCTCCAGGTTTCCCGAAGTCAGCAAAGGTGTCTTTAACGTATATTATGAAAATGGTTAATGCTATAATAGGGGTTAAAACGCAACTCCCCTAAACCACATACAGGAAATTTATTTAAAATATGTTCATAAAATTAATATATTCAAAAAGCTATGTATTTTAAAGTATGCCGGCTTAGCTTTATCGTTAAATTAATTAAACATATCAAGGTTGTATTGCCATTAAACAATGTTTACAGAGAAAATTTTATTACATTACAGAACAGGCTCTTACAATTCATATTTCGTAAGTTTAGACCCATATAAGATTTTAAGTAGTATATTAAACTTATGTGGTTCGTAACCTAGTGGGATTTTTGAAACAAAAATAGGCCTATATTTATAACAGGGACTCTATAAAAAATTGCGGTACAATATGTTGAATAGTCTACGTGTGAAAGCAAAAGGCACTTTCGCATTTATAATATAAAATTATATTAAAATTTATGTAAGATTACATTGTTACTTATGTTTAACCATGTTCGGTCATCAAACGGTACGATAATGCTACTCAAAACACAGCAAAAACACATCAATAGCCTTACACAATAAATGTAAAAAATTTTACGCAGAGTTTAAAAAGTGAGAAAAGAAATTTAAACTCTAGCTTACATATGGTAAGACTGACATTACCATCTATCTAGTATGGGTACAGCGTATCTGTATAGATACTATATATTAGAATAAGCCACAAAACATGTGTAAGATTGATAATCCCTCTAGTTTACTTCCATTTTACGAGATTAAATACTACTCAAGCGATGTCTCAGATCATATTGATATAGTAAGATTATACTCGAATTTGGGATTCCCACATTTTTAAAGTTTTAAGCAAGACAAAAACTTAAGCAAACCCAATGGCATCAAAACGTATCTAGCTTCCAGTCATAATGACCATAAAGTGCCAATTTTGATCGTTTTAACATTTTTACTTATAATAATGCATCTAATGCTCGATTCTTTAATAATTTTTCGGCAGTAAGTTAATGCAATCGTCAAAATATCGCTCAGTGTATATTTTATTATCTCATGAGATTTGAGCCTCAGATTCACCTAAGTGTCCACATGATATCTGTAAGTCGCTAAATATAATACTAATGAGTCACTTAAGAGGCTTTAGAGTATTTTCAATGGCAGAAGGAAATTGAAAAATATCTTTGACAGAACCTTGCGGAGACGTGATTAAAGAGAGTCTCATGAGACAGCAACGACCCCGGCGGATGAGCCGCGGCATCTCCTGTAATCTGCGGACTTCGGCTTCGTCTGCTTCTCTTCCGGTTGTTATTTTAGTAGCGGTAAAAACTGTTGTCCTGGATTTAGATTTCGTTTTTAGTAAGTGAACTGTAGTTGTGGACCTATATAGAGAGTTAGTGTTATAAAATTCTAGGTATAATTTTAATTTTAACGGAATATAAATTAGGACGCTAAATAACCTAACAACAGTAAATAAGTAACATTTGTAACAAAAGTATACCTTTCAATAGGTTGTAAGCTTCATATGACACATCATGTAGCTAAGCTGGCAGGAGTTTGCAATCTACCCTACCATGACTAGTGCAACATATTATAGCAATGCAGCATTGTATCATACATAGTAATATATACAGGGTGTTCACAAAAGAGTGCTGCAAAGCTATGTGCCTAACAGTACTAATTATTCCAAAAAAATGTCTTACAAACATAGGTCAAGATATTTGTCGTTTAGCCGCTAACCACAATTTTGTATATTTTATAAAAAGAATTAATATCTCTAAAATTACATAATATACCAAAATTTTAACATACAAAGAGAGAGCATAAGAGAAACATTTTTTAATAGTTTTATTTGCTGTAATATTAACAAAATGGCCCCTGTTAAAAATTGTTAAAGTAAAATTAGACTAATATAGTAATAGAAATTGTAAAATTATATAATAAACGGTTTAGTAATTTTTATAACAATTCTAACGGTAATTTTTCAACTAAATCCGTCAACGCGTAATAAGCAAGACACTTTATAGGCACGATTGAGCAAGCCGGAAGCAATATTAGTGGATACATCTCAACTGTGACATGCTTGCTGGGGTGTGCCCCACAGTATTAAAATCATGTCTAAACATCGTAGTGCAGCTGATTCTGCACCTTATGAGACCATGAGAACTCTATAACATATAGTATATACTAGATGGTTAGCGTGAAGGCCGCAATCAATTGAAAACCTTGAACAGTCGTAAATAATTTTATCTCACATGATAACAGTGGCAGATTAAAAAGGTTTTTGCAGCTTGAGTCGATAATACTTCTATCGATGATACTACGAGTACTTTCGATGGTACTACTATCGATGGGTACTCAAGGTCTTTGGTTTTGTAGAGGTATACTTTAAAAGTGTAATTACAGTTCTAAAAAAATTACCATTGCCTATTCATTTGCCTGCAAATAAGTGGTAAATATTGTAAGAAATGTTAAGTGTTTCCTTTTAATATTTTGTTCAAACTTGACATAACGTGTTTTTGTGATTAACTGTTTTCTACATACTGTATGTCAGTTAGATTTGCTCTTTTAGTAAACAATTGGTGTTTTTATGTATTTTTTTAACATATTACTAGACGTAATAGTAACCAGACTATACTGCTAGGTTTAGTAACAACGCAACAAAGATTGTGTTTCTTAGAAAGCATTCAGACTCAAACATTGCCATGTCTATCGTGTAAAATTGGGCTTCACCACGAAAATAAAATAATGATATTTCTTAGATGTGAGTACAAAAAAAAAAAACTAAATGCGTTGGGTTCTTTAAAATTCCACGCATTAAAATATGTTTAATGTTGATTTACTCCTGTCAAATATTAACTATGTAACAATTAAATGAGCCTTATAACAAAATATAGAATATACATACAAATAATAATACGACTATTCCGAGAAATTTAAATATTTTAACAATCAAGTATAATATAGAATACTATATGAATCAATAAATGAAACTCAATAAATGATAATATTGGATTTCGATTCTTATAAAAATAATAATAAAATCAAAAGCATTTCAGATGAAACTCCAAAGTCAATGCGGTTATCAGTCAATGTCAAGTGACAATGTCTGTCTGTCTGTCTGTGTATCTGTCATTGACAAATCACTTCTGTTAGTGCTCCCTCTGGCTGCGGCATCGTCCAGAACTCTGTGGAGGTTGTATTTGAATCTAAACTTACATATAGTTACTGAATAAAATTAAATATCTTATTGTAAAATAACAAACCAAGTTGTAAAACATATAGGATAATAGCTAATACTTTATACTAGAAACAAATATATAATATATCGCCTACATAAGAATAAACAAAATAAAACTGTTTTTACGTTTAAGGTTCTGTAATAACTTCCCAACCGTATTCACTCTGCCCGTTACTTACGTACATTACCAGAAAACTGTTGTAAAAATGGATTCAATGCTCTATTTCTGCAAAACGGAGCGAAAATATGGTATTCATATCCAAATATTAATATGACCAATCCATACTTGTTTCGTTATTTTCTCGTGTTGTATGTAATTGGTTCATCGCGGCATAATCCATACAAAGCAAATTCAGTTGCTTCTATTGTCTGTAATACTGGGACTTTCTAATGCAACTGCACCAGTGAACGAAGGAGCCCAGGCCGTTACTAGGTTATTATGCCAGTCTATTCCTTCTACCTACTACTAGTTTAACACGGTGAAGTACCATCAAAATAAACATGTTCATAAAATTACATCAATTTATAATTTAACATCCACAAAATTTATTTCAGTTCAATTAATCTCTTCATTTACATGTTGATTAAAATCCTGGTCTTACAAAAAATTATTTAGTTTTAAACAATACTTGCTATTACCACCAAAGTTATCTGAAGGACTGTACATTTAAAGAGAGTAAAGCCACTAGGATATATATTGAAAATGTAAGAACAGTTTTAGCTGTTACTATAACTTTGAAAAATAATATCAATTTCTAAAAATAACTGTCGGTTACCTCCTTAGGTGTGAGAAACTGTCGTCCTTATAATTGGATATTGTTAGTAACGAATTAATGCAGGTTGTAGACAGGAATATTTTAAGCAATTGTGGGAGAACACGTTTAGACTCTCACCCCCATGTGTGAGAGGGGACACGTGTGTAGAAAATGCACTCAACACGTGTTGTAGTAGCTAGAGTGCAGGTCAACACTTCAACGTCATTATCTCCTCTTATGCTATGAGGCGAGAGCGATAGCTACTTTTTTTATTTGATTTCTCTAATAATTATACTCCTGTGTTACTAGTTATAAAAATGCAACTGTATGACATACAATAGATATGAAGCATAAAGTAAATTAGGACACTTCATAGAACTATAGTACTACAAATAAAATAAATTACAAGCAAATAAACTTGTTAAATTTTGCATCCCTCAGGTTTCATAAACAATTAATAATGGTGCAGGGACTTGCCCACCAAGTACATGTAATATGTAATATGTTATGTAATATGTATGCGATGGAAAAGTAATATTATTATAATAAGCATTAGTAAAAGATATTAATTGGTTATATACATGACTAAATTGAGATACTACGATAATGTAAAGTACACACTGTGTGGATACACTGCACAGATACACTGCATAGAAGACTGTAGGATATACCTTATGCATACACACTGTATGGATACAACTGCACTGATACACTGCACGGATGTACTGTAGGGACACACTGCACGGTAAACTGTATGGATACACTGCACGGATACACTGCATAGATACACTGTACTGATACACTGTATGGATACACTTAACAGATACACTATATGGATACATAGTACGGATACACTGTATTCAATAGATATGCTGAGAGAACTCCCTCTTACTTTGTACTTTGTTATCTGTATATCCATACAATGTATCTGTGCAGTGTATCCGTACATGTATCCATACAATGTATCCGTATAGTGTATCCGTGCAAACCAAGATGGGAATTTACGCTAGTTTAGAGACCAGCGGGGCGTAACTCGGAGGGATTTTTTAAATAAAAATAGGCCTATATTCACGCTAGATACCCTTAAGAGTGTCCACGTAAACTTTCAGTACAATCGGTTGAATAGTTTACGCGCAAGCAAAACAAACCAACAAAGTCACTTTCGTATATGTAATATTATTAGGATAGTTCTCAGAAGTGTCCTAATATACTCAAATATTTTACATATGAATCTATGTCATACAGAAGTACAGCGTCTTTACTAGTAGTAATACTAGTGTTTATTGTAACAGCATTTAAATAAAAAAGTAGCTACCGCTTTCCCCTCATAGCATAAGATGAGCCAATCACGTTGAGGTGTTGACCTACACTCAAGCTACTACAACACGTGTTGTGTGCACCTCTTACAAACGCGTATTCCCTTGCACAAGGGGGAGATAGTCTAAACGCCTTAGTTGTGAATAGAATCTCTTCAAAAAATATTTGAAATCTTCCTCTCTGAGACCTGCATAGGTTCGTTACTGGTGATATCCTATTAAAAAGAGGACATTTCTTCACTCCTAAAGAGTTGGCCGACAGTTACGAATGTCTATCCTTTGTTATTATTTTTTAATAGTAATAGGAATTACTAAAATGTTACTTATGTTTTAAATTTACTTATTGCCCAACCCTTTTAACTGTTTTAATAGAAAGTTATTGGCAGACCTTAATGTTACTAAGGAAAACACTAGCAGCAATAACAATATTTTCACCGGTGTCATGTTAATATTGTATTCTTCACAATATCTTGTTTTAAGAATGCCCTTTTAATTTTGTTTTGAAACACATATTTATTTATTTTTTATACATTAGAATGAAATTTTACATCCTGCATAATTATGTTCTGTTGTCACCACAAATAGTGAAAGGTCGAGGGGCTATATGTCAAAATAATTATTTTATTAGGTAATTTTTCATTTGCTTTAAATATTAATTAATAGCTACCATCACATTACTACAAGTAATTACATTAGGCTTTATAAAATATTATTTTATGAAAATTAATCGATTAAAAAGTAGTGTAGTTTGAAATCTTGTTTCGACTAGGAAATCTATTCATGTCTATAGCACAAAGTAAAAAAATACAATTCACAGACAGGTTGATTTCATTTTAAAATACATGTTTTCGGAATATGTAGTTTAATTTATTATTTAATAATAAACTATTTTAGAAATTTTAATTTAAAGTGTTTAGTGTTATTTTTACCAATAACATAATTTTAAAATTCAATGTGATTGTGCTCAATACGCCACAAATCAATGGTTTTCTTCCTGTACTATATTATTAATTAGATAAGGTTGAAAACTTTGCATGCATTTCCTTCAGTATAGAAGTTACTAATCTATATGTTTCAAGGACAATTTCTGTATTTCATGCTAAATTCAATAAATGAGCCGTTTAGAAAAATCTTAATTTTAGCTATTTTCTCCTAGGAATTAGCAAAATGCTAGAAAATTAATAAAACAATTTGCGAGATTGTTATGAATGAACGCATATAATACTACTCATATATTTGTTTTATTCATTACAAGATATTACTTTTTTGAAACAAATGAAAGAATGCTACTTAACTTTAACATAATTGTAAACATTTTACTAAAACTCGTAAATTGTGAGGTGCAGAGTAAAAAAGAAACCGCTTTGCATTAAAAAACAATCACGATTACACAAAAAAGAATGATCAGTTTCAGACTGTGTTCGACAAATGAACCTGTTAACACTACCTGCAATAAGCCTGAAACCACTGCAACGATATTGTAAAAGTTGGAAACGCTCTGAAACTCTGAGTGCTCTATTCAGGGAACTCAAGCTGAAGTGAACTATCGGTCAGAAGTAAACTTTGGTTGAGCACTTGTAACAAGTGCCTCCCTTTAATGTACCTCCGGCTTCTTTTCTGGGGCTGTAGATACAATATCCTCGTTAGAAACAAACTGCAAGTAAACATGCAGTGAATAATAGCTTGTTTTCGGTATGAATAGTACAAACATAAATTTTGTATTTTTTAACACAAGATCCATTTATAAATGAACTTTAAAATAATGAAACTACATTCCTAAATTTTATAAATCAAGAAAATAATTATTTTTAAAGATAAATAAGACATAAATTACAGAAAAAATAGAATACATTTTTTTTTTTTAATTCAAGAATTAATCAACTGTGTCACACATATGCTAAAAAGTCGTTAGCTTTTGGTTCTAAGCAGCAATGTACTTTGAGGACGTTTGTGTCAACTTTGTGGACCATCTGTATATTTACTTTGACATTTAAACTATTTTTAAGTGAATATGGCTTCTAATTCTTTATTTTGAAAAGGATTTTTGTATTTTTACCATATTCAACAAATATGTAATGAATAAATTTTAATAATATGTAACAAATTAATTATTATTACCACAATTGAATTATAAACACCCAATATTATTGCTAAAATTAGGTTTTCAAGTGTTAAAGACAGAACAAGTGACAGTTAAAGAGTAAATTCGGTTCACTTATGTGTAAATAACATATATAAATATGGTAAATACATCATTCTTTATCATTTATATTCTTCATTCCAAAAATCTCTTAATATTACTTTATTCTTATATAAAATATGTATTATTCTTTGTCATACGTATATCTCCAACAAAAGAAATAATATTTATGTCCATGCCAAATATAATAATCTTTTACATAAAAGTACTTAACAAGATGCACAAAATCGTCTGTAAACACAAAGTACCAGGGTAATTAACAGGTATTGCACATTGTGGCGTGCCCAGCCTATTTAGATATCTAGAACAATAGAGTTTGAAATGGTCACGAATTTAAACGATGATACTCTTCCTTTAAAGGAATTTATGACTATTTACTACACCTTCAAAACTAACATTAATATAGAAGCAAACTTTGAAAGTTTCATGAGTTTATTTTTAATCAGAATAAAACAGGGTGACTTCATTAAAAGTAAAATTGTATATCTAGGTACAGTAACGTATTACCCTTCAGTAAATATAAAATCAAACTAGCTGGACTAATATATTAAATAGAGGTGTTATTATATTCACGAGATGATGTGAGGAATAAACTTTGATTCCTATGAAATTTTAATTTTTAAAAGTTACTTCAGAACCACTTTTAATAGAACAAAGTTGGTAACTTTGCACAATATGCTCTGTTGATGAGTGGTTTAGTCTTTTATTTAACAAAATATAAGTTGCTCATCACATCCATTTTATTAAGTCAGTGCTACGTTATGATCTAAGCCAGCATTTATATAATGCTATCGTGCATTTAGAATACTGTCTTCTGTTAAAGTGGACTAAACATTGAAATGCACCCCTAACCTAAGAATAGCAATTAACTAGCTATTTATTGTACCATGAAACTCTTAATGACATTATAGAAACAAAATATTCAAAATGTATATGCAATCCTTAATGATATTTATTTACTTGGTTTTAAACTTTGAAGATTCCCTACAGAGATTGTAACTACATACTTCTACCATTAACTGAGAAGTACATAAGAAAATTTGCTTTTCATAATAATAAAACATAAATAGCAATATAAATAGTTTGTTTTTGTTTCGATTGTTTGCCCTTATTATACAAATATTATCGTAATATTTATGTTTTAAAGTTTTTCTACAAAATTTGTTTAAACAATGTATTAGGTTCTGACAGTTAATGTTTAATATTCATCTTCTAAATCCGTCGTATTTCAGATTTAGAAATATACACACAAAGTGTCAAGTAACAGGCTTCGCGGATGCTGCTTGAAATATTTCAAGTCTGTTAGTCTTATTTCATTCTATAAATGTCCTGCAGACAAATAGACAGACAAATCATGAAGTACAGAAGTTAATAAATTATGTCACACTACTGAGTGACAGATTTCAATGACTCATTCATTAAATTTTAAATCCATGAAAAGAAACAAAGTTTTTTCCAAGAATCTAGAAACGTTTTTTCCAAGTTATAATTACTTCTCTTAACTCACTTTACATTTCTCTAAAAAATTCACTTGTGTAATAGAACAAACTCACATTTCTGGATTTATTAACAATAACAAATTGAACTAGCCTATTTAAATTAGATATATACAGAAAATCTTCACAAAAAGTCAGATACATCTATATGATTCATTTCATCACCCTTCACAAGAAAGAGCTTATTGTAACAACAATTACCTTTAGTTTAATTAATAGGTTATACGTACTTCTTTATCAATAAGAAATTAATAATAAAGAATTGAGGAAAATTAAAGATATTGCGTTATTTAATGGCTACTAAACTGAAATAATTTATGATATGATTAAATAATTATTGAAAGGGATTGAGAACTAGGAACTCCATCATACCAAATGTAAATAACCAGAAAAATAGATGGGTATCTGTATCCTACAACATTATAACTACAACAATTTCTAAAACATTTCATGAACATGCCAATGTTATTTGTTTCCTAATTTTAAAATGCATTAATTAATATATATTTCCAATATATAAACTAAGGGATGATGGCAAATCCGGGATTTATTGTATTCATTTTTACAAATGTAATTTGGTCAAACAAAAAGGAAATTTACAAAACTGAATTAACATAAAGCATGTTTAAAATATCAATAAGAAAAAAGATCGGCCATGATAAATCATACACATGAAACTGGACGCCGTTTTTTTTTTCAAAATTCTTATTATTGAAATAAATTCTAAATAAAAACATCCTTGATCCATAAGACACGATATTTATAAAGAAGAACAAAAATTATGAAAATTAAGTAATGAAAGTGAGCCTTTCCTTATTCTTTGTTAGTGTTTTGTATCCAATTAAATATTATTTTTAATTTTTACGTATAAATTAGAAAATAATTTCTTTTTTTTAAACGTGTATTCAAATTAATTAATAAAATCCAATAAGAAAAAATCTGCTAAAATGTACTTGGTTAGTTTTTAAACTTTTCAATATTATTACCTGTCATGATAAAAATATCTTAAATCGTTAAAATAACTTTTTCTGTTCGTCTACCGTCCTTCCCAATTTGTCATAAGTATTATGAAAAAATCTTTATTGTGCGCTTATGACAATTATAATATGGTTTATTATGAGTAATTTTCATAAGTTCCTTTAAATCATTTTATTCTTACATGAAATTAATAGATACTTGGCTAAAACTGCTAGGTCTTCCTTTTAAAATTTAACCATTCATAGTATTAGTATAATTTATAAAAACGATCTAAGTTATTTTGACAATTTCGTTCTTTGATTTATTTACAAGGAAGCTCGTCATATACCGGCAGTTAGTCAACTCGTGCAAGAGATGACCTGTGAAAACTAGCAAATATATCTGAAAAAGGTGCTGAATGTATTAGTGCATGCGGTAAACATTTTGGGATCAATCTCAAGTTGAAACTGTATACATATGAGGAGTTATTAAGAATAAGAACTGAAGGAGGACTAGAGTTTAGAAACTGGACGAGTTCCAGTACAAAGTGACAAACAATGTAAGTGATTTTCTGCGACTTTGCCCCAACTATAAAGTTTTTACATTGTAATGTCAATAAAAAGTTAGCTGTAATAATATATTCCAGGTTAAAACTTGGAGTACTTTTGATGAATATATCATTATTGTTTTAAAAATATTTGGAGACATTTTCAAAGAAGATGATCTATTATAGATTTTGAAAATAAAGAAAATTTTTGTTGCAGAAATGTATGTCATTAGTATTAGTACTTAAAAGTTGAAGCGAATATATTTTTAAATTGATAAGTTTTGTTTTTTTTTATTTAAATTTGTAGAAGCTATATTTCATGTTTTTGGTAAATGTAAAACGTCATCGAAGAAGAGGATATATCTGCAGCATCATGTCGATATCCGTCACACCGACCACCACATTTAACTCTCGGAAGGCTGTTCAATTCGGTAAAATTTTTGTGTATATATATCATACAAATAATGTCTTTAACAATCTAATACAGTTATATTTGATAAATCATAATTTGTTGTTTTCAGTAAAAAAAGGCGAAAGATGTATGCCTACGTTTAATGTAGTAGTTTATACAGTAGTGGTATATATCCACAGAGCAATGCCTTTTACGTATATCTCAGGTAGAAGTAATGACAGAATGGTGTATGAATATTTATGTCCTGTTTGGAAGTCATCTCTATGCAGACGTCATCTAGCAGAGCTGTTTGCGAGGTAATGGGTTATATCCCAGAGATCAGGATATCATACCTTAGTGTTTCCCAAACTGCCCATTTACTTTTTATTTCATGGCCGTATTTTATGCTGTGAAAAATGGTGTATAATCTGGTGCCTTGTGTACCATAAAAGTTTGGTATAAATCCAAGTTAAGTGAAATCGTTACAATCGGTAAAACATTATAACGCGAACACCCTGTTTTTTTTTACATTTTGGAAGTTGTAAAATACTGCGTTCTATTTATTAAAAAAATGGAGAATTTGAACGCATAACAGGATTTTGATTCCATCGTTATGTAACAAAAAAGAACACTACGTTTCGAAAGTTGGAATCTATTATCTTCTTCAGGTCTCAAAACACTCAAGGCAAGCCCAAATCAATATATGGCTATGAACTCCATGAATATAAAATACCATGAATATTTCAAATATATCTGTGAGTGCCAAAATTATTTGTTTCTGATGACGTTCGCATGCTACAGAATTTATATTTTCCCCAGTCTCTCGCCTTGTATGGTAAGTATAGCAAGTCTTGTGCAATTGTATGGTTTGCGCATCTTCTAAACTCTTCGTGCAGGAATCAGGGACCGAGCGCGCTTGAAATAAGAAAGGCGAAAATAATACAATTTTTTATGCACTAAAAATTTAATAAAAATCAATTTACCAAGCATGATAATTATTCTTTACTTATCCTGTAGTAGATAAAAACTCTCGCAAATGATTATTCTGTGCGGCAAGCTCTCCTAGAGTATTACTGGTTTTTACGTATAGATTAACTCATAAGAACAGTACTATTTAAATATTTGTATTAGTATATCCAGGTCCTCCTTTAGTATTACTGGTTTTTGCGTGTAGAATAACCCATAAGAAAAGTACTATTTAAACACTTGCATTAATATATCCAGGGTCTCCTTGAGTATTACCGGTTTTTAGATATATACTAACTCAAAATAACAGTACTATTTAAATATTTGTATGAGTGTATCCCAAAATTGTTCGCTGAATAAATGATCTACAGCCGATTCAAATAAATCTGCCTGTTGTCAATGCTACGTATTTATAAATTTGTTGTTTTCTTTTATTAAATGTAACAAGGTATAACCTAGTCTATTTAATTACATTTTGGTAATAACTAAATATATAAACCCGATTTCGTTCTGGTTGAAACAAAGATTTTGCCTCTTTATGGATTAAAAAATATACGTAAATACCAGTATGATGTCGTGGAGGTTATAAGACCTTAAGTTTAAATTTTCTTTATTGCAATAGACAATATTTTCAATTGTTTTGAATTCGACGGTCGTATAGTGTAGTCTATGTATAATACGATATATAAAATGTTTATTTTGAGAACTATGTTCAATAGTTTAAGATAAATTAATTTCATTACTTTAAAAAAATAAAATTAGGTTTCTTTCTTTTGGCAACAGAGTTAAAAATAATATAATCGTAGTATTAATCATAGAGATTTGTCATGTACCGTCAATTAAATAAAACGCATCCACGCTAAAATAAACTTTAAATGGTTTTTGAAACGTTTCTCTGTTGCCAATTCTTTGATAAATCCCCCCTCCCCTTCCCACCAAAGACAGTTGATCACTTTGACATCAACTTGAAATGTTTACTAGCTCATAATAGGCTATTTTTGTAGCATCTTTAGAACAAAATTGTTCTAGATCACTCAGAGCAAAGATAATTTAGGTTCGTAATAGTGGAGGAATGGATTTATACGTCCAAACTATTAGAATGTGTACACTATATTTATCTTTGTTAAGCAGTGACTGTTAATACATAGGACTTGGGAAACTGGGAATATTAATACAGCTACAGCTTAACATTTATGAAAGCTTTGTCCTTTTTTAAAACATACACCAAGTACGTAGGTTTTATATTTTAACATTACCAAGACAGCATAAAATCTTTATGCGACATAATTAAGGCAGTGAATATTTAAAAAAAAAATTTTGAATACAGCAGGAATCCCATATTTGTAAAAGCAGCATAAATCCACAAGCCCAATGGTGGTTATATTGTAAAAGTTGCCTTTGTTCAACGATGGGAGAACACCGACTGTTTGACAGAAGTTGAAAACTGAATATTAACCACTGGCGAAACTTTAAAATGGTTGTACTCGGTCTCGCTCTGTGAAATGTGAATACGACAAAATATAAAAATTATTTCTATCAGTTATAAAGCATACGTAGTCTTACAGGCTGGTATACATTGTATTGCTTAGCACTCCAAATGAGTTTTCAACTTTGTTTTAACACTATTCTGTTTCAATAGTTTTAAATAAGTTAATATCAAATAAAATGAATGTTTTAAAAGCAATAAAAAACCACTGTCTTATATTGGGTGATTCCAAATTAAACCAACAAATTAGAAAAGTAGTTATTCATATTAAAGTTTATAAAATAAGTTCTTATAAATAAATATAAAGATTAAATTACAATTTTTTTCTCGTTAAGTCCGAAATTATGATTTTTGCTAAAAATTTAATGTTAAAATTCTTTACAATTGTAAAATAATTCTATTTTTTTCATATAAAAACCAAATGTGTCTCATTTATAAATATGGCATGAAATAAAGATGATTATTTATATTGCAGTAACATTTAATAGGCCTTTTGTAAATTACCATATATTTAATGTTTTTATTATTGCATAATATTACACAAAATAAATACTACTCTCTACAGTTCAATACATTGATAAACACAATTAAATAAAGAAGTTGTGTAATATTTCTCATAATAAAGAAATTGGACTCATCCGTATGACTTTTAGTTACCGAACACAAAATATATAAAAATGGCTGGAAAACCTCGATCATTTGGTGGAAAGAGTGTTTCAATGTAAAAGTTGAAATGTTGCTCGATTCCACCTTCCGCTAGAAAGCCCATACTGCAAAAGAAGATGATCGGATGATGGTACAGCTGTATCTCTGATATTGCTTGAAGTAACTATGCAGTAGTGCGACACTAAGTACAGGAAGACTGGCAACCCAACCCATCAATTCCCTGTACCGAGAAAGAGGGTAGCCTCAATAGTCCAACTCACTATTGAGGGAGTACAGACAGTCTATGTCCAGTCCGTGTCACTTACAAGTATGTATATAACGTCTTATCGCTGACTGGCTGTGATATGAGCTCAAGTCATAACTCATGGCTTAAACCATTAATTATTGACCCTGTTGTTTTTATTGCGTTCAAGGTTCAAGATTATAGCCACAACGAAATGATAACTACTTTCATCGTTCTGTGAAGAAGGTACTTGCTGTTTCGATCAATTTTGTGTCTCTACGTATAGGTGTAGACCTCATATTTCAGAGCTTTACCTATGACAGCTTCCCTTTTCAAAATTTGTGAAAGAAGGTTACAGTCTGAAGGTAAAATAGAGCACATTTCAACTTTTTACATAATTAAAAATTTTAAATGTCTTAAGTTGTGATTTGAAGTTTTTATACGATTCCCAGATATCAACAATTAGCTGTTTCGTAGCAACATCAGGTGGTCTATTTATACAAATTTCAAAATAAAAATGATTCGACTTCAAAATCCTTTAAAACTGTTAGAAGTAAAATAAAGAAACTAAAACGTTTAAAAAAATTAATGTGATAGAACTTAAGTTAGATATCGATGCCACTCAATTTTTGAAGGTAGTATAAAATGTAAAAAAACACTTGTTATATACCATAATTATACGTTACATTCGCATTGCTTCTTTCCATAAGTAACAAAAGGTCACGCGGTTTAGTACTGTACACCATAGCAATAGTGAATTCTATAGTTAAATCTTGATAGGTAACTGGCGTTATTTAGAGAATATTATTATATTGTTTATATGTACATATAAAGTTATGGCGTCTGTGAAAGGATAAATTACGAATATAGGTAATTAATCTAACTTGGAAACGAGACCTTGTTCTACGTAAACAATATTCTTTTAATATAACTTTACATAATGGCATTGATTATGGCTATCGTTAATTTGCTTTGATTTTTTTATCATATATTTAAATTTTAGTTACTTAAAATTTACATAAAAGACTGTAGAATTTTCCGCGTCATCTATAAACGCATACCGTCAAATTAAAAACAGACTTAACTTGCAAATAATTTAATAATGAAACTGTAAGAACCACTTCTGACTTGGTGACAAACTCGACGTTATTGCAATTAAAACTTGTTGAAGAAACTACAACAAAAGTTTGCCCGTCTCGGGATGAGAGCAATAGCAGAAGCAATACTTGTTTCCACATTTCCAACGCGACACAACATTGCGCGCTATCAGCTCGGTTATTACTTCACGCCAATGTTTGCGTTGTCGAGTTCAAGTAAATTGTCTGCGCTGTCTTTCAGACGAATTGCTACTGGAACTTTAGCCTAATTTAACGATTTCTTAGAAAACTTTTTAAGGAACAAAACTTAAATTAGCTTTTCAATTTATTAAACATGACTATTATTAAACACTGCTGTTATTAAATTATTTCTGTGTCATTCAAATCCATAAAGTAACGGCAGTATTTTCATGATAAGTTATGAACTATTCTTTGTATCATGAATTAAGAGCAAAATCTTGTTTGTCAATACACAATAAAATCCAGTTACACCGAAGGTAAATAGTCTCTGGGATGAAGCTGAGTATATCCTTAGTTACATGTTTACTCATAATATTTGGGGTTTTTAAATTTTATATCTTCACATGAAGATCTGTGTAATTAGTTAGGTATTGTTCATAGTAAGGCTCAACTCAACTATCGATAGTTGACTAGGATCTACCTTCTTTTTCCCTTTAACACTTTTAATCAGCAAACCAGAAATATTCGAGGGATGATAAACTTAATTTTATAACACAGTATCTACAATAATAGTTAAGATTAGGTTTATCAGCCCACTCCTTCAGGCCTTAGGGAATTATCTTATGATTCTATAATTCAAATGGTTATAAAACTCTTCTAAATTGAATTTACAGTGCTTAGGTAATTTAGGTAATTTCAGTGATTCATCTTTACCAAAATAATACCAATAACTTCAAATTTTAAACCAAGGCTGATAGACTAACCAAATTCACGGCAAGTGAACTAAATAAATAGTTAGTTCAACAAGTTCATCATGCTGTTCGAAAATTTCTCAATAGTGGAGATTATCACCAGCACCAAAGGCGAAATTTACTCGTCAATTTTTTGAAATCCTTATCATTAAGTATAAAGGTGGAAAACCTCTCGATCATTTCTGTATCAATACATACCAAATCATCGCAATGATATATATATGATAAACTGAAGAAAGCCTGAATAAAATGAATGCATCTTTTATACGTTATCGTATTCAGAAGACAGCCAGTTTACAGATACACAGAATGTGTAGGCGTGAATAGAGAAAAATACAACCAAAAAATGTTTCAGTAAGGGTTGCAGAGAACATAGCCTAGGCTCTTCCAAACTGATCTGTTCAAATTCTTAGAAAATGATCCGGTTTAAATATGGAGGTACCCATTCATACAGAGTTGACATATTTGTGTCCTGACATACTTGATCAAACATTTTCTTTACTATTAAAACCTCAGGAGGTGCCAACTATCCTAAGTCAAGTGACACTTGTGCAGTTTCAGCCTCAGACGTGAATATGAAGACACACACACGATCTTGCAAGCTACCCATCCCAGCCTTCTACAATAGTCGAGCCTGTGACCTCATATACTGGGTGCTTTTTCAGATAAACAATGGATTTCGAGGTGAGTATTGCTATTTTTTTCTGGTCTCCTGTGTCTGAAGTAAAATTAAAATGTTCCTGGTTTGCTTTAATGGCCCACAACGTACGATGACCTCTGTAAAGTTCAATAAACTCAGTCCGTAATTGTTTATTACCATTAAAAGACATCTTATCTACGTTGCAATGCAAAACAACACGATACGATGCAAATTCCAATCAAACCACTGTTGCACAATAATGCAGAGCGCTCTCGTGTGAATTGAGTGAACATTAAAGTCAGTTATCGGCAGGACGGTTAACCACACACTGTCCAACATGTTGGCATGTTGCTAGGCTGCGTGGTGCTGCCATGCCGAGCTAGATTGGAGCACATACATGTTCGAACATGCTACACGAGCCACTAGGATCGTGCTAGTTAACTAGCCGAACGTCCAGCATGCTAAATCGAGTATAGGAGGCTTTAACTTTAGGTCCATGGTCTATAGTTACTTAGGTTATTTTCGCTTCATGGTATCTAAGAATACGCCGCCATATCACCCAGGTTTTAAAGTTTTGAAGTACGAGTATACTTAACCCTCTCCCGCTCGCAAGGCATGAATCGGCACGGCCACAATATAGCCACTGCAGCCTAAACGGCACAGATAGGCACGCACTGCTTTATCTACTAGAGCCGATAAGTGCTGCTCTCGAGTAGCAATAGTTTGTACTACTACGGGTTGTTTGCTATCAGGAGACCATTTACTTTACTTTTACAGTAGATTTATTCCATTATTTTGCTATTTATATTAGTTGTGCGGTAACAATGGCGGGTTGTAGTCGTACACTTCGTGACAGTGAAATCGATCTCGTTATTAGTAGTGATTGCGACGATTCAAGTGAGTGAGTGATGTACCAGAGCTTTGTGAAGTGGTTAGTGGCATTGGGATGTAGTTCGGAGTGATCACAGAGGCAGGGGCAGTGACGGCGAGCCAGACAATGACCTTCACCAAGTAGCTGCGCTACAAACAACCCGGCGCCCAGCTGTCCGTGTGCCCCTCCCTGGTCTCGTACAATCAACTTCATTGAACCAATATATAGTAAAATAATAAATATATTTAATTATAGTTAATTACAATGACAGAACGTATGTAAGTTGAGACGCCGCGTATTTTGACCGAGCCCGACCGGCAGAGCGAATTAATTGAGGTTAGAAGCACCGTGAGCGCCTGGAAACAATGGGAGAGGGAGAGGGTTAAACTATCTTTTACTGCTTATCACTGCAACTACACTGTGGTTTGTGTCAACATCGTATATCAAGCAATCTCAAACAGCAACCGCGCTATCCACTTATAGTGGCGAAAGCTGTCTCCTTTACAAGTTTAGCAGATTGAATCTAATCTCATAGTTTCATTCCACTGTTACCAAGAAACTAAGAAGAAGGAAACCTCATTCAGTGTGAAATTAGTTTAAACGTCTCACTTTTAGGGCTGCAGTCTTGCTAAAACTGTTCTAACATTATTGTGTTTCTGATATGTGCAGTACTGAGTTACTCTTTAGGTTTCTTTGCAAACAACAATGAAACTTGTTTTCCACTTTTTATTGACCTTAAAAAATGTGTAGTAGTACGAAACACCTAACATGAATCCTAATCCTAACAATATTATAAATGCGAAACATGTTTTTTTTTTTATACTTTCACACATGAACTATTCAACTGTTACTGAAATTTTACTTAGACATTTTTAGGGTACGTATGTTAACGTATGTCTATCCTTATTTTTAAAATCCCTTTGGGCTATGCCCAAATGACTGAACTTTTTGTAAACAAGTATTATTAAATTATAGAAAGAGCTTGTTAAATGTAATCAACTGTTATGTGTAAACATTGTTTTATGGAGTTGTTGTGTGTAAAAAAGTTATGGAGCTTTTAAGCAAGTTATAGTTGAAGTAATAGCACCGTAACATTAAAGTAAATTGGTGATAAACTTACAGGTCTAGTTACAGCAAATTGTAGACTACTATGGAGGAGTAAGTTATGTCAAAGTTATGGAGCTTTTAAGGAAGTTAACAGCAGAATATAGGTTAATAGCACTGTAACACTAAATTCAATTAGTCAGCTGTCTTACCGGTATAGTTATAACCAATACTGTAGACGACTGTGGACGAGCAAGTGGCGTCAAAGTTATGGAGCTTTTATGCAAGTTAACAGCAGAATATAGGTTAATAGCACTGTAACACTAAATTCAATTAGTCAGCTGTCTTACAGGTACAGTTACAGCCAATACTGTAGACGACTGTGGACGAGCAAGTGGCGTCAAAGTTATGGAGCTTTTATGCAAGTTAACAGCAGAATATAGGTTAATAGCACCGTAACACTAAATTCAATTACTCAGCTGTCTTACAGGTACAGTTACAGCCAATACTGTAGACGACTGTGGACGAGCAAGTGGCGTCAAAGTTATGGAGCTTTTATGCAAGTTAACGCGCAGAATGTAGGTTAATGGCACCGTAACACTAAAGTCAATTAGTCAGCTGTCTTACCGGTATAGTTGCAGCCAATAACGTAATCGACTATAGAACCAAACAGTCTAGTTTTCAATGTAACACGGGTTGTTATGCATTCATGAAATTTGTTGGAAAAATAACTTTTATAAATAAAAAAGAAATTGTTTTATTTCGATGAAAAGAAATCTTTTTGTCTAGTCCTTAAGTCCGTAACACTGTAATGAAACACTGTCGGCTCATTGCGTCTTTTACCACATAGGCGTAATAGCAACTCGGACCATGAAGACAACAGGGAACGTCCTATATGTCGTGTTCCCCACCGGCAATAGACTGGTGAACTGTCTTGCTACTCTGAACTCGCTACAAAACAATGGGGGTCTGTGAAGGTCATTGTGGACAGTGATACTGTTATTCCTCTAGGAAGAGCTTGGTCATGATCACAATATATTCGAGTACATCAGATGTTATATATAATCTGTATATGAGACTATTAACACATCAGACCAGGTTTCTATAGTCTTACTTATAATGATGTCTTTGAAATTGATATGAAAGTGTAAATTACATCTATATTTGTAAATAAGCATTTAGTATTGTTAGTTTCAAGATTTATTTGATTAAAATTCGGTAAATATAAATGAATATAATTTGTAAGGGAAGAGAGTGTGGACTGAACTGTAACGTCCAATAACCTAACCTAACACCCAATAATGTTTGTTCCTCTCATATATAAAACGAGGAAACTCTCTAGAATATTTTATATTCAATGCTGAACTTAGACCTGGACTCTCAGGTTTATCGGATGATTACACAGACAAACGATAACATTTCCAGCCTCTTTTCTATAAAATTTGTGATGAAGAAGAATGAGCTTATTTCGATACATTTTATACATATTATATTAACTGTAGTTTATATTTATATCTGTGCTTTGGCATGATTTACTTCAAAGAGTTGACCCCAAGACGGCTGTGTAAAGAGGAAAACAAGTATAATTTCTATATTTTTAGTTCAGTTTTAGGATTACAAACCTTGTACAAAAATCCATGTGAAATTACTTCATTATTTTCTCAATATTTTATAATATTACTTTGAATTATATGAAAGTAATATCAATTTATAATGCCAGGAAAACTTTATACTCATCTTGATATAGTGTTGTACAAACTACTTACTGGTACTTACAAACTACTGTTACTACAAACTGCTCTATTGTAGGTCAATCTGGAATATTGACTACATTATCCATATGTCGCTCAAGTATGGTTGCGGTTAAAATGTAATGTGTTTAGCCCCGTATGAAAAGTTCATTAGTTTTATTACAATGTAACACAACTAACATTTTTCAGATAGTAAATATACCTAGGGATTATATTAGACCATTGAACACTATATAATTATAGCTTTAGGGGACTAGTTCATAGGTTTTTAGTATTAGCCGTATTGTGTACCTAAATAACTTGATTGTTGCCATGGAAATAGATAAGTAAACAATATTACTGATAGAAACAATAGAGCATGTTTTGCTAGAAAGCCCCAAGTATTGTTATGTCAGAGAAGTTAGCTTCTCAACACAAAAAATTAGAAAATTCAGTAATACATGTAATTTGACAAGCTTGTTCACTCAAATATATAAAGTAAAAATAAATTTTATTTAGACCAAAATGACCAAATAAATTTGTATAGCTTACATTTGTATGACCAGAAATGTGTAACTGTTCCTCTCAGTATTTGTCTAAAATACAGTAATAATTTAAAGATTTAATATAATCTTACAGTTAACCACAAGGAATTCAATAAATAAGGGTATAAAGATAAAATATAGGTAAATAAAGTGTACATCGAGGCTGCATTATAAAGAATATAAAGCAAACCAATAAGCAAATAAAAATAAGAGTAACTGCAAATAAAATTATTTCTAAATAATAAGAGCACCGCATTGGATAATAAATATTGTTATATTCAATTATAAACATTTTTAATTTAATCTTTATTTTAACGGTTAACACAAAGTATTGAAATTATACTTATTACAATATTGGATTTAACTGTATTTAATGTAGAGTTGATATACCATGAAAAGAAATCTCAAAAACAATTTGAAGAGCTATGGGAAGACAGAGGAAACTGTTATTAGGTCACGTTTGGAGCTTGAAATTGCTGAAATAAAGCCAAAAGCAATAAGCAATACAATGGGCTATCGTTGCATCTAGATCATTCTGGCGTGTTTTAAGGGTGTTCGAACCCATCGGTGCAAACATACATTTATAGTTTTCTCCTTTAATGTCTAATTTCAGAACCAATCGTAAACAGCTGATTGGTGTTGTTATGGTTATATTCACTTTAGAGCAGTAAAACTTTAATTTTGTAAATTTTCACATTTATGACGAAATTAATTTTCTATTGCAGATGTCATTATAAGACATTAAGTCTTTTGGTAAAGACTAAATGAATGTATTTGTTTATAACATACTTTTCTAAATGTATGGAAATCAGCCATTCTCCTATGAATTGTATGCCATCTATAATAGGTAACATTAGGATAAAGAGATTCAACATAAAATGATACAAGTTATTCCTCTTGTTCGATCTTAATATATTTTGTGGATTTTAAGGAATCATACGTATCTTTACTGGAGAAAGCAGTGGGATTTAAATTGTTGATTCTTTTGCACTAACCATTTTGATATTATTTAAGAAGGAGAACTTACACATGGAACTATAGACCTTATTTTATTACCCGCTTTATATATTTTTGGAAGATAGTAAAATCTTGGATAGTCGGATTTGATACTGTGAGTGATTTTGAAATTTATTTCGATATAATTGTATAGCACTGTTTTAGTGAAGCTGTTACCGACACAGTATGCTGATTTAATGAATTCTTTAAGCATATTTTCACTCTTGTATAATATTCACTTTTATCTAATATAACAATTGTGTTACTTTTATCTGCTTTAAGTTAGAAAACTTCTTTAATTTTTGATTATTTTACATTACTGTTATTTTTTAAAGTCATTTTGAGTTGATTTTGAAATATTGCTTTTACATTGTTTAGTTTTCGCTAAAGGAGGAGCTGAAATTACATAATTTATAATTGCATTTCTTCGTCATTATTTAAGAATTTTATGTTTGATTGAACATAAACAATAATCTTCTTGTTCGTTAAAAAGATTTATACGGAAGATTAAACCTTTTTTCAAGATTGATTGAACTTTGCAACCATAAATATGTATAATGACTTTGTGTCATATGTAAATGTATCTTTTGTAGAATTGTTTCAGACAGTCTTTTTGTGATTACATTATTTCCGAGAAGTACATTGAACTTATTTTCGAGTTTTCTAGTTTATGTTTGTGTTTTTATTTAATACTTTCTAAGATCATTGCGTATTTCATTTTAAAAGTAGGAAATTCAACACAAGATGGAGTACAAATGCTTGAAATTCAAAATTCGATTGTTTTGAATATAAAGACTTAATTTCAAGATTATAGTATCCTAATTACTTAAACAAACTTACTCAGAACGATCTAAGTATACATTTGTATGTATCTTTGTCATTATTCAGACTGAAATTTTATTATATATAGTTGCCGTTCATTCCATTAATGTAATTTCATAGGAAGTGGAGGTTAGGATGGCATATTTTAGCCGACAGTAAAATGCATGTTAAGATTTTATCCTATGTTAAACTGTTGAATTATATCGAATAAATATTTTCTTAAGAAAGCTCGTTAATATTATTTTATACACAGTTTATCTTAAATAATAATATTATTGACATGGACTACATTCATATCACTAGAGTTAGTTAAAATGTCAGCCCAATAACTGCAATTGCATACTAATCGATCCAGAAGCAAGAAAGAATACTTACTCTAAATGGATCAAGCACCCGCGAGGAATTTGAAATGTCGATAAAACGTATGAAAAAATAAAGACAGTAGTGGGATGTGCTGTTTGTGGCCCACTACTGAACTTTTTATCGCGTAACAAAATCTGTGACAATGAAGATGTGATAAATAAAAATACAATAATTATCGTTTTATTTTATTTGTTATTTAGATGAGCTTATTATAATGTCTTCAGAGTGATAAACTCTACAAAACAAACGTTACAATAACTGACTTTACGTCTGGAATGTATGTACCACCCCAACTCACTATACCGTTAACTGATCTGCTGTAGCTGAATAAAAATAAAAGTTTTCAAAAGAGAAATTCATATGCTACTCCAATAATATGATACTTCGTATATTATAAATGTATTTCTTTAACGTCAGTAAGCGGTATTTTTATGTTAATCCTTAACTAATACAACGGTAGGTATTCAATGTATCTAAAATCCTTGCATATTATACAAATAACTTTATTACAGTGTATTTAATGTTTACAGCTCTTTATGCTATATTCTTTACTGCTCTTATCTACAGTACAGGTGTAAACAATAATGTTTAACTCCGTCTCTCCAAATTTTCACAGATGAAAATGAAAGATTTGTACACAAAAGGTTCAGTATCCTGGGTTTTTATAGGAATATATGATTAGGTGAGTGTGCGATCACATTCCAGGATTTTGCAGGAACTATCCCTTGGGACGATATCCGGTCGACGCCGGAGGCTCCGGTAACGGCCAGACGTAAGCTATTCACAGCAGTTCTGAATAATCAAAACCGTTGTTTGATAACTGTTTTGTACTATGCATAATTACAATAACCATCTATAATATGGTAATAATTATAAAGTTTGTAATAAAAAATTTATATTATCGTTTAATATATTTTACTTTAATTTTTATAAGTAAAATGTTTAGTATTTTCTTATTGCTAACATCTTGCAGGTGCTAATATACCGTCTGACGGTTTAATGCAGAGGTAGCGTACTTTATATTAATTAAAAGTAATATTGTACCTTCAGCTGAATGTTTAATTACTCTTTATGTTCTTAAACCTTTAACATATTCCATTGATGAATATTAAGAGCATTAATAAAAAAACTACTAATGTCAAAAAATTATTACAAAGACGGATACCGAACAAGAAGAAATTCGTTTAAAAATATATTTAAAAAGGTAAAAGGATTCTGTGTGTATACAGAAATTATTATGGACTTGAATTTAAAGTGAAAAAACTATAAAAAAACGTTGACAAGTTAATAAAAGAAACAAGGAGCTTTCAAAGACGATTCGTTGGGAAATCAGAAAGGGAATATAATAATGGAGAAACATTTCCCTAATAGTGAGTGATCTGCTCAGCATATTTATTGAAGGTGTTATTTGTGTTCGTTTTCGTTTAGTTCTTTGTTATTGCCACTTGTTCAATACCAATCTTTTCCATTATGAACCATAACGTGTTATGCTAACAGAGACTTCTTCGGAAGGCAAAAAGGAGATTTAATTATCTGGAATGCGTTCCCAATATTTATTTCAGCTGTTAATTAATGTTAATTTTCCTTCGGTTCTTGTAGTGACTAATTTTTTTCTGTCATAGACTGTCACTAAGACTGTTCTGTCATAACAAAACATTTATTATGCTAAATGGAAAATGTTTAAATGTCTGCAGCAAGAATTTTCCAAACAAACTATTATCATTATGTATAATTACAAACACAATAGCAGTGACTATTTATTAATGGAGTAATTAACTCATACACTGACGTAAACTTCCTTCAATTTATACAATAATATGTCTGACTCAAAAACAAACATTTCGACTAATTTAATGTCCGACAAAGACATACCAATATAACAATACTGAGAACTGTATATAAGAACTGTGTTAGTATGTTCTGTGTTTAAGTCGGTAGTTGTGGTCATTACATTAAAATGCAGTAAATATAGTGTACATCGAAGAGTTCATAATAAGATTTCAAAATTTGATTATAACATATGAAACGTTGTCTTGAATTAAATTGAAATTGTAGCTCATAAATAATTATTTCAAAACGATAAAGGTCACTTGGGCCGAGCTGTTAGTGCATTTTTCATATCCATAGTTCTTTACATAACCAAATTGTCATATTATAGTATTTGAAAAAGCTCATCTCTTACGTAACAAATAACAGCAGAATTCTATTTATTCTACTTCGATTGGTAGTGTACCAGTGGTATTGTGTTGTTAAATATAATAAAACCAACAATTATAATATATTTCAATATACAATTGTTAGTATAACTACACATCTGTATGGTTATGTGTGTGACGCACTAAATTCCATATTGTAACATTAAGATTAACGTTAAAAATACAGTTCCTTGTTGGTAATAGTTGGAATAGATTGAAATAGGTACAACTAAAGGAATTAACTAGAACTACTGTAACTTACATAGGATCAATCACAACAAAGATTAAAATATCCTTATTGCTGACAGTTGGAACTAAGTGATACATACAGGCAAAATCAACAGTCTAGGACCACCGTGATTGGTCTATCTGACAGAAACTTAGTCTGTCAACACTTAGATTGACAGAAAGTTGACTGAAAGTTCAAAAATGTAACGTTATAATCAGCTGATTAGAGAAGCTCCAGTAACGTCCAGACGTAAGCTATTCACAGCAGCTCTGAATAATCAAAAATCGTTGTTTGATTACTGTTTTGTACTATGCTTAGTTAATATAACCTTCTATAAATTGGTCAAAAAATGGGGTATATAGTAACTTTTATATCACCTTTTAATAAAAAGTCCGTACACGTAAGTTTATTCAGTTCTACTTATTTGAATTTTTCTCCTTCATCTGGACAAGGCAAACTTAATTTAAGGCACTGGAAATATCTTAGTCCTGAAGTAGTAAATTGCAAGGGCCGGGTATCGAAATAGCTTTCCGAAACCTTTATATGTTATAAGATTCTTTGGAAAATCAGAAAAAGGAATCTAATAATTTGGAAAATTTCTCTAATGGTGAGTGATCTGCTCAGCATATTATTATTACAGAAGGTGTTACTTGTGTTCGTTTTCGTTTAGTTCTTTGATATTGCTATTTATTCCATAACAATCGTTTCCATCATGAATCATAAATCATAACAGAGACAAGTTTCTAATTAAAATTTTTTGTTATTGTTCAATACATATTTTTTTCACGAGGAAAAACGTTCAATTTTCCCCATTTCTACATTGTACAAGTTTATATATACTGTCTGGCGCTTTAATGCATGAGTGCCGTACTTTGCAGTAATACAATATTGTCTCCTCAGCTGAGTGTTTAAATACTATTTAAATATTTTTAAAATTGTAACAAATTTCCTTTGATGTCATTAAATGCGCTATAATAAAAAAACAACTAATGTCAAAGTAATTGTTTCAAAGACAGATACCGAACAAGAAGAATTTCGTTTATATTGAAAAATGTAAAGGGGTTATTTTTTTTATACAGAATTAATAATGGACATGAATTTACAGAGAAAAACTATAAACACAGTTTTTACAAGGTAATAAAAGAGATAAGGAACTTCCAGAGAAGATTCGTTGGGAAATCAGAAAGGGAATCTAATAATGGAGAACATTTCCCTAATGGTGAGTGATCTGCTCAGCATATTTATTGAAGGTGTTACTTGTGTTCGTTTTCGTTTAGTTCTTTGTTATTGCCACTTGTTCTATACCAATCCTTTCCACCATGAACCATAACGGGTTATTCTAACAGAGACTTCTTTGTAAGGCAGAAAGGAGATTTAATTATGTAACCGGGTGTGTTCTCCATATTTACTTCGTTTGTTAATTTTGTTTAGTTTCGTTCGGTTCTTGTCATTCTTGGCTACTTTCTTAGAGCAAACCCTTTCTATTATGAACTAAAATCTATGATGCTGACCGAAATATGTTTAACTGTCTGCAGCAAGAATGTTTTTTAAACAATATTAACATTATACATGGTTACAAACAGTAGAGAAGTGAATGTTTATTAAGGGAATAATTATTTCTTACACTTACGTAATCTTCCTTCAATTTATACAATAATATGTCTGACACAAAAACAAACATTTCGACTCATTTAATGTCCTTAAAGTTGTATTATTATATTAAAATGTAGTAAATATAGTGTACATCGAAGCAGTTTCCTAATAAGATTTCCAAATTTGATTATAACGTATGAAACGTTGTCTTGATTTAAATTTAAATTGTAGCTGATAGATAATTATTTCAAAACGATAAAGTTCACTTGGGCTGCGCTGTTATCGCATTTTTTATATCCAGATATAGTATTTGAAACAGCTCATCTCTTTACGTAACAAATAACAGCGGAATTCTATTTATGAACTAGATTGGTAGTGTACCAGTGGTATTGTGTTGTTAAATCTAATAAAATCAACAATTATAATATATTTCAATATAAAACTATACATCTGAATGGTTATATGTGTGGCGCACTTAATTCCATATTGTAACATTAAGATTAACACTAAGAATAACATTTCCTTGTTGCTAATAGTTGGAATGGATTGGTATAGGTACAAATACAGGAACTAGCTGGAATGACTGTAACTTACATAGGATCCTTCAAAACTAAGATTAAAAGATCCTTATTGCTGACAGTTGGAATAAATGATACAGGTACAGGCAAGTCAACAGTCTAGGGCCACAGTGGTTGGTCTAGGTGGACAGAAACTTAGCCTGTCAACATTTAAATTGACAGAAAGTTGACTGAAAGTTCAATAACGTTATAATCAGCTGATTAGAGCAGCTAAAATTTAAAACAGCTGATTTTTGTGGCTCACAGACAGTGCTGTCACATGATACCTTGCCACGCCTGGCACTTTTTATATACAATAAATTATATACAAATTATTCCTTGTGATGAGAGTCACTTCTCCCCCAGGACGTAATTGCGAACTATCTTCATCTTATTAAAGAAATCGAAATTAAAATCATTTATAAATGTGCTCAAATCCAAGAAACCAATGCTAATTGATCACACATTAACGTCCCGTTCTTGTTCAGCCAATTTTACATGCCTCTCATCTGGCAGCTCCAATCCTCTTTTTCAACGATTTCACCCTTTTCATCCCGTAATTAATACGCCAATTCCACACTCTCCCGCTCGTGTATTCTCCACTTTAATTACCCTCCTAGTTCTGCAATATGGATCTCTAAATCCAGTGGTAGTGTTTTGAACATTTAACAATGTTTTTTATTTTTATGACTCAGATTTTTAATTGGCTTGGCCCTTTATTGCAGGAAAAATTATTTTTTTCAAATAAAAAGGATGTTTAATGTTGGACAACGAGTAGACCTTTTGGCAGTAAAAACGTAATATACCTGTAGTAGACAACTATGCAAGGAGATGAAAACAAATACGGAGTCATCGTATCGGTAAGTGAATTGTATTATTGTGCTAACAGGTACCCGCGGTTTCGAACGAAATTTTCAAAATCGAAGGGCGAAGTCTTTTTAGTGAAAGCATTTATGATGTAAAATGATGGAACCTTCTGATAGTATTCTAACAGAAATAAGTTTTTATGAGGTATTTATTATTTCCTTGTCAATCGTTAAAAGGTTTATAAGTTAGTTAGAATTTGTGTTAGTTCATATTTTAGGTTTTACGCGGATAGGAGCATATAACATTTTCCTTGTTCAAATGAATGAGGAAAATACAAATACGTAGAACTAAAGAAACCTACGTGTACGGCCTTTTTATTAAAAGGTGATCTAAAAGTTACTATACCCATAGTTAAATTTACTTCCGGTCTAATTTATTCACGGTACCACAGTTGAGTTTACCTTGTTGCCCTAGTCAGGGCAATATATAGGTAGCTCTAAAATTGTCTGTTTCAACACCTTCTTTAGTGATAAAGCATCTAATACCAACCCTTTAAATCTACATCCAGTCTAAGGTATAGTTTAAGGGACTAACTCTTATAAATGGTTTTGCGCGTACATAAGCAATATCTGTTTCGAATGAATTATATTTTTGACGCTTCAGCTGAATTTGCCTTGATCAATAAAGTAGGTCTTATAAACGAACTTCGTTAAAAAAAACCTTTATTTTCAGCCCTTGTAATCTAATCCTGCCCTAAGAAATTTCCCACGTTGTTTCGATGAAGAGAATAAAACTTTTTAACAATAATCCTTACTACATCCACACAACATTTCAATATAATAGTTTCAAATATGTTTTGAATCACAGAAGTCTTGTTGTTTTTTTTCGAAACTGTGGTTTTGTAAAGAATTGCTCGTTGAGGAATGTTAGTTTTTTATTACTTTGTTTATCCTTAATCCACTATAAAAATGCCATATAAAAATGTCAAGGAAGCGTGTACAAGGTGTTTTTTGAGTACCTCACGTGCAAACATTCACAACTTTTCTCATTAAGATAGGATTTATAGCAGTGTTTTAGCAATATTTTCAAAAATTAAACTTTATCAAAGTATTTTCGTAGCATTACATGTCTTTAATTCTTCACTGATGCAATCTTTAATACAAGTTAAATGGTATCTTCGTCTTTGTTATCTGAAATGACACTACACAAACACTGTTGAAGAATCACAGTGTACGTAAAAATTTATAAAATTAAAATATAAACAAATGTGTTAGTTTATTTAATGAACTTAGCAAAAGTGTTTATAAATTTTAAAAGTGTCAACATACGTATATTTTCAGTTACATTTATAATATGAAACATGAATATTATCATTATTTCTACAAGTTTTTGGGGGAAATTTTCCAATATTTATCTTTATATAAAATACGTTAACTTAAACACAACTCATACTGACTTATACTTTACTTTATACCTTTAACTTATAATATGCCTTAGACTTGCACGAACAGTAAAAAAATAATAATAATAACCCAATAGGTGCAGCCGTTTTTTAGCGCTGAGCAAAACATTTAGCGAACTATTTTTATTTACAAGACTTTCCATTTTCATTAAGTTAACGACGTATTAAAAGAGATTACAACGACATTTAAGAAGATTTGTATAAGTTTGACAATTTTATTGTAACATATGAAATAAATGGATTTAAGGAACATTCGGTGACGATAAGTTTTTATTTCACTCTGGAGACTCTGGTCATAAAAATTCGTAGAATCCACTGAGTATGACAAGAGTGTCCGAAATCCTATGAAAACTGTGGGTCAGTCAAGGAGACAGAACTTTTAACATCCACAAAAGTGTGTCATGATACTGAAAAATCGGTCACAACAGAACTTAGTTTCAAATCCAAAACGAAACTTCCTGAATTTGGTAAAATAAAGACAATACTTCCCTCAGCATTATCCAAGGGTGATATGAGAGAAACTTAGGGGAAAATAACTTCAACAAAATAGCGTGAAACTTTCTAAAATTGGAAACCTGAGACACAGAAACTATATTGATCATAACTGGTCGGTGGTCGGTTAAGCTTCAGCGAATCAAGAGAAAGCTCCGCCTCTTCAACTCACATATATAGGCGAATATTTATTATTGGCAGTTTCGGTTTAGCATCTGTCATCGGCACACTTCACTTACTTCTTTCTTCTTCTTTGTAACCTACAAGTGTTTATTTTTATAAATAATTTAACAAGACATTCTATCGATAAAATCTTTCCTTTATTTATTTACTTTACACCTGTAGTGCTTTTGGGTCATGTAAGAATAACGAATAGTTTACAAACCACATTGACGATTGCCCCTCACATAAATTACAATTGAATTACTTTTGCAAGTCTTAGCTTGAACACACACAAAAACATTACAAAGTAATATATTTTTAGAAGAGTCAGTTTTTTTTTTAAAACCAACATCCTATTTTACTGTGTAAAGTATTGCCTTTATGTCGGTCAAGTACAATTTGGAGTGTGGGCTATGGTCCAAGCTATTGAGTCTGGCCAATGGACAGACTGTGATCTTGTTTGTAAAAGCACAAAGCCTTATGAAGGGCCGCTGGCAAATTATTAAAACTGCGTTTTCTTGTTCGGATAGCTCTCTGTTTTTTTCATCTCTCGGTTCAATAAAAACTGTAAATGTTGCAGCAGCATCTGAAAAGTCCTTTTATGCGTCAGTATATTTAAAACTTTGTTTAGAGCGATGTGTGTTCAGCCATCCACTTTTATCGGAGTAACCTAGTCACCATTGTATGATAAGATCTTATGTTGTTAAGTTTTTGGTTATAGTAGTAATATCTCATTAAAGTTTAAAGTATTTTTCTGAAATTGAGCGGTCCTTTAAATTCTTATTTATTATGAATTTTACTTATACTTCTAGAGTGTTGTTATATATCCTATTAGTAAATACATTTAAATTCTCTAGAAACTCTAGTTAATCCGTAATGTTATTTTTTATAATTGAAGGCAAATACTGTAAAACACCTTATAGCCACATACGTCTAAAGAACCATTTGACAATAGCAGTTGGTAACTAACGAAGTATGCAAAGTAAGTATTGTGCTATCCGTAGTAAGTAAGTATAAGGACTACTTATTGTTAGTTGCATCCATTCACACATTTATATCCTAGTCGTATTGATAACATACGTATGCACTTAGAGGTACTCACAATTTATGTTATAATAGTAATAAAATTGGTACAAGAGCTTCTGCACTAAATCTAAGTCATGTACCAATTGGTTTCTGTAACTCTGATACACTTAGAACTACTCATTATTCATGTTATAGTAGTGATTAAATTAGTACAAGAGCTTCTGCACTAAATCTAAGTCATGTACCAATTGGTTTCTGTAACTCTGATACACTTAGAACTACTCATTATTCATGTTATAGTAGTGATTAAATTAGTACAAGAGCTTCTGCACTAAATCTAAGTCATATACCAATTGGTTTCTGTAACCATGATACACTTAGACATAGCATTAACCCTACGCAATTTACATTATATCTTTGCGTAAATTATATGATTTATATTATTCTAAGAAATTAATAAGTTAAACAGAAAATAATTTTGTATTTTTTTTTTTATTTCTGTATCAAAATACCTAAGTTTAGCAATAAGTCATAATTAAGCAAGAACGCCTTGTAAACAACCAAAACTCTGCCTTCAATAAACGAAACAACACTGTTTCAAACTATCTGATTAACTTTAATTTTCAAGTATTCTCACCCAAAACCTACAACCAATTTTTAAGCAATAATATTCAAATTTATCATTTTGAAGATCAAACTCAATACTTTATTAAAATAATGTATACAGTATAATAATAATATTTCTACATAGACAGTATTTGTCTCGATAGAAAATGTGTCAAAAATGTTAAACTACTTTTTAATTATACTCATTTTCCTGTTATATTGACAAACAGACGACTATGGCAAAACCAAAACTTTTATCTGAATTAGAAAAAAACTTTCAAAACAGTGCCAATATACATTTATTTCTAATTAAATACTTTTCACCTTTTTATAATCAGTTTTTACGATAAAACCACAAAATAAGTCTTGTTTTATGGTTTTGTTTGTAACCATTCAAATATTTAAATTCGCAAACTCAATCTAAATAGTAAAAAAAACTCTGAAAACTTCTGCATCACTGTATTCTTGTAAAAGAAGATTTTAAAAAAACTTTGTAAAGTTTTTTATCTGTTTATTGAAGATAAAGACCAATATAATTGGTGTTTATTGTTTTTTCAATTTAGCAAGGCTTTGGATTTTTATGGAATCGACTTTTTGTCAAGAGTTTTGTTAAAAATTTTAACAAATTACAAATGCGTTTCACTTGAAAGATAAAAGGATTTCGAATGATAAAGTTCGTTTACAGATAAAACCTCTGTTATATTAATTGTGCTATATATGTTACAGCAGGCAATATATGTTATTTGTTTCGTTGGCAACTCAGCTATGACGCTCAATAGCTGCCTTTAAGGCATTTTTATTGAATTTATTTTAAATCTAAGTTTGAAAAAGAACAACTTAGTAAAGTTTTTATTGAGCTATTTTTACATTTTAAATATAGGTTCTAAGCCACCAACAGTAAAAACGATAAAACTTTCTTTTAAAGGGATTCATACACAGAGGATAAGACAAGTATTTTGTATCTCTACACCAACATCTAGTCCTAGCACAAGCCTATGTCAAAACCTAATTTAAATTTTCTATAATTATACATGTATATGAGGTTGTAGAGAACTCAGATAGTTTCTTCAGAAAAGAACAGTGGTTATGACAAAAGCTTCCATGTAACTTCCACCGGCTGTCAATGTGTACGCTTATGTAGAACACCACATTGCCTATTTTGCTCAACACGCATGTTATTTGTGACCAGACAATCTGCGAACCATCAACATTACAGTAGCTGCTGCCATCAAAATTGTGTCAAAAATCCACGCTCAAATTTATCGAACAGTCTTTCTATGTTTTAATGTAACGTTTGACTGAGTAATAAGAAATCAAAAAGTTTTGTAGGGATTAAATTCAAAATTAAGTATTCATTCTGGCTCAGTAGGAAGAATTACGTAGATTTTGTGAAGTCGGGCCAACAAACTCAGCCAAGATATTTATAAAATAAATTGTTGTACCAATTTACAACTTGTTTGGGATTTTTTGGTGTAGTTATCCTTTTCCCATGCTAGTTGTTTTAAAAAATTCCTCCCCACTTTTAACTTTCTTATGAATATACATGGATTGATTTCATTTAAAGAATGTTTATATGACCAAACCGTGGGGGAAACTTTTTGACCCCCTCCAAATGGAATTTTGTGGGTAGGAACCCCTAGCAAGGACTTAATGTGTCTCACATACTAACTAGTAAACAATAAGAGATAACATGGAAAAACCAGCTATTGATGTTCCCAGAGCTCCCTACTGGACTTCGGTCACAACAAAATAAAACCTAAACAAATGATATTTGAATCATGGTTGTAGATGTATGTTGGATCGTGTAAAAACTTGTTTCATGATTTGGTGTCTTAAGTTCTCAAAATAACCAGTGAAGTGAATCTTTTATCTGCCTTACAATAACGTGAAATGTAATTTAAACTGTGGAGATGTTATAAAACTTTCAATTTTTATTAGTCACCAAATTTGATAGAGTAACATTAGTGACCTCTAGTTTGCGCCATTTGGTCCTTACTTGGTCATATAAACGTCCTCTGAAGTAAATCACTCCATCTGTATTCATAAGAAAGTTAATAAGGGGGGATGGGTCCTTTGAGACATTCGTCATATATATAAAAGTTTACACGAGGTGGTTTTGGGTTTCGGAGGATAATTTTTCTGTGAATTTCTATGCCAGTTTCTTACTTGTATATTGAAGACGATTACAAAAGGGCTGATATTTTATGTAAAATCTACTTTAGTCAATATTTAAGTAACAGCATTTAAACATAATGTTAAATCAAAACCAAACTTTAAAAATTGTGTAATTAATGTACACGATGTAAATTCTTTAAATGACACAGTTTTTATTTGAAATCTTAAAAATACGTGAACCTTGATTTTACTTGCGTGACTCACTTGCATGCGTACGTTTCCTCATAAACATATCCGACCACAGCGCGTGTCTCCCTGGGTTTCGGTAATGACTTTGGTTTCACACGCGTCACCTATGAATTACGAACATAATTTCATGCTCGGAAGGATTCTAAGATTTTAAAATAACAGTTTTGGTTTTGGACGTGTGGAACTAAATATAACTTTGCTCGTACAGTTTTTCACCCAACACGTGTGCAATCAGCCATCCAGAAATGTAGTGGAAGTCAACAGTTAAACCCTCGAATCGGCTTTGATGTAACGACACTCGAATTAACGTCAAAGGCAAGTGGTTTGCTAAATCTATCGCAGGAGTAATCATTCCATCAAACGCTGTTTGGCTGTTGTGCTTGTTGCCAGACGATGTGACGCCTAGTGTGCGAGCTATGGCGTGCGCTTCAGTTTGGCTGTTGTGCTTGTTGTCAGACGATGTGACGCATAGTGTGCGAGCTATGGCGTGTGCTTCAGTTAGGCTGTTTTGCTCTCAACTATAATTTGGTGAGAAAGTATCAATAACATTTAACATATACTTAAATCCATAATTTTGATCTGAATAGTTAGACATTATGACTAAATCTGCTGCCCATAAATCGTCAATTCCTAAAGTTATAATTTTTCTCTTTTTAAACTTTTTTCGTACTGGTGCATGAATTTCTCTAGCTTCAATCTCGATTTCTTCCTTATTCTTAGATTCTTTCTTTACTTGTTTTTCATAAGGATTCTTTATAAATTTACTCTTATTTGTCTTACATTTTGAACATTTTGCTGCAATTCTATACAATCCGTTTTGAGTGTTTGAACAATCTTAGAATCTATATTTTTCGTTTTCTTTTTACACTTGTGACAGTGAATTAAATCATCTTCCATTTATATATCAAAGTTTCCAACTTTGTTTAACTCTTCTAAAATATCTGTTTTAATTTCGCCTTTATATCCATACGGTACTGTATCGATCTTATTTTCTAGGACAATTCTATTATCATCTTTAGCGTTCAGTGCCAGCTTGTTTATGGTAACTGTGTACAACTCATGTTTGTAGCTTTTGATTACTGTCATCTCTCTAAATTCTTCTTTATCTTCGAACAAACATTTCTTCAAGTTTTCGATATTTATTGTTTTATTTACAACGCTTCATCTTACTGGATTTTTGTCTAGATATTTGTACGAGTACATTTTCGATCTCAATCCACAAAATTCTTCTGAAACTTCGCTATTTAACTCATCTTTGAATTTCCCTATTACCTTCTTATTTTTAGTAGTGAAACATTCGTGATCTTTTGGATAATCACTTGTATCAAAGTCATCTAAATTTTCTTTAATAATTTTAAAAGGATCTCATTTCAATTCTAGGAAATAACTGTCTGTATCCATGTAACACAGATTCAAATCTGGGTCAAAACTTCTTTAATTTATCGTAATAAAACTCGTACATTAACAATTTTGATAGGTCAAGAACTGAAAATCCTATGTAGATCGGTTTGTTAAATTTAACCTTTTTGTTTGAACATGTGACTCGCTATAAAGTTATCGTCAAAGATATTAAAGCATTTGAAATTTGTTTTCTTAGCTTGTTTCATTGAAAATTCTTCATTTCCTAGTTTGATATCACATCTATTTCGCACATTTTCCATAGATTTTCCAAAAACTGAGTTGTTCATCAGCTTGTAAAAATCTTTCTCAAAGTCAGTTGTAGCTTTGGTTCTCATGTTTGTGTTAAAATCAATGTACTTTTTCATAAAAGTCCACTGATCAAATGCAATAACTCTATTCACATGTTTAAAAATCATACCTTGTTCGAGGTAAAATTTCAAATTTCTTGAATGAACAACGTATTCAGTTTTATCCAGTAAAGATGTGCAAAGTTTGTTTTTATAATGTTCGGGAGCAAGAGGTAAATCCTTGTGATGTTCATGTAAATTTTGTTGGATATCCTAGATCAACTTCGAGAATATAGCCATAATCTTCGTCGCCAGTGAGTTCTAAAATTGTTTCTTGCCACTCTTCTTTTGTATATGTTTTAGGATTCATCCACTTGATATCACTAAACGGCAGTTTTTGCATAAGACCATAACCATAAAGGCTGTTTGCATCGACATAAAGTAAATAGTTTTCGGGCTTTGTCTTATCGAAATCTTTCAAATATTTGTTATTTGCTTTAACATATCGTTTAATACATTGAGAAATACCTCCACGAAAACATTTTTCAATCATTAAATACATATTATAATCACTAATCAATTGTGATTCTATTTTCGTTAATTTTAACATAGCGTCCCATGCGAGACTTGGAGCTGTTAGATAATGTGCTGGATCAAGTTTGTAACAATTTAGACAAATGTTTCTGAAGTTTTCGAATATATCAGCGAGCAATAAAAACATCTTGGATATTGTACAAATCAGAGTAATTTCCAAGATTTTTCTCTTTTAAATTTGTTCCATACGCTCAAGTAGTGTTGATAATCTTTCTCAGATATGCTCTCGTCTGTCAAAAGTGGAATAGAAATCTTGAATTTTCAGCTCTTCTGTGTAATCAAGTTTTTCAATACTATCGATAAATTCGTAAGGAAATATACCTTTTCCAGATAGAATTTTAAAGATTTCTTCTTCTTCATTTGGTTGTCTTTCTAGAATTGCGTTCAATATTCGTCCATCTTGTATAAAATTATTTGTATGTTTGAAGTCTTCTTTCTTTAGATTTTTAGCTAACTTTTCAATAGACGATGCCATGAATCTGAACGTATCTACGAACGAAAACTTGATGAATTTTCTAGACTTATCATTGTCAAACTCATAGCCATATCCAGAATTTACAGAATAATTTATATATTTTTCATATGTGTTTGCGATCAAATCAACATTTCCATTTTGTTTAGTCATCTCTTTTATGTACAAAATGAGTATCGTAATTTGACATATTATGACAGAAAACTGGAATATTTTGTGGAAATTTCAAATTCAGATTACAACATGAATGAGCTGCGCCTCGAAATTTACCTGTTAAATGACAATGATCTCTTACTTTATGATAACTCTTATCTTTCCAACTATCAGGAGTAAAACCATACTGAATTGACTCAACATCATAAGCAGACCATTCGCAAATATGACAAACGTTTGCATTTTGGTATGAAATTTCTTCTTCCTTAGTCAATTTCATAGGTTTTTTGTTCTTAGAATTATATTTTGTAGCTATGTATTTTTATATTTTTATTGAGTTCTTCAAACAATTTTGCAGAAACATTTGGCAAATCTTTTTCATTTTTTGCTCGATAACATATCGGCTTGTACATAAGATTGGTCACATTCGACACTAAATATAGAGTAAAACCATAAGGAATGTGCTTCTGAATCTTGATTGTAGTCGATCTTTGTGGATTGTTCTTGCATGTCGGAATTTTTTCTAATATGCTCTCAAAATCCATATAAATAACGTACGGATGGCTAAACTTCTTTTGATTATTAGTAAATGATGTTGTTTGACCTGGAAATGGCATAATTGGTTTACAAACTTCATGTTGCTTGCAAAGTTCTAAATGATCTGTTAAATCTCCAGATTTGTAGAAATGGCTTAAACATCTTCTACATAGCAATTTTTTATGTTCGTGTTTAGATAACTGAGAACTCACTAATCTATTTAAATCTGTTATCAACACATAATGAGATTTGTCTTCTTGTTTAACATACAATAAATCGATTTCTAACTCGGCATTATAAACTTCGGAAGAAATTTGTAATGGAACAATGTTCAGTTTTTCGTCATAAGTATAGATATTTATAGACATTTTTGGATATTTGTACTTGGAATTGGAGCTGCGTTTCTCAAATAATTGTATATCTTTTAAAGATATTGGATACTCAAAGCCCGAAAATATCTCGTCATTTACAAATTTCTCGTATTGCTTTGCTCTGTCAGCATTCTTTTCGGGTTTTCCAATAGCACATCGGATAGAATAAAACAAAACAGAAATCATCTTTATTTTTGATATTTACACAAGCTTTCTTTACCTTGATCTCTTGTGGTAAATCGATATGATCCTGCGTTCATAAATTCGTGTTTATTAAGGCTCAAAACTAATTGTTTACAACTTTTAAATGTCCATCCAGAACCTCTATTTGGATGATTTGTCTGTTCTCGATGTGTTAATTTATTAAATTGCTTAGTAATAAAGTCGTTTACGTCAAATATTTTCGTCTGATTTTATAGTAAAATACATTGGGCAAGTTTGTGGTTCACCGTTTACTAAAGTTCGTTCATATTCACATTCCAAAGAGAGATATCCTTTCATATTTTTAACATTCTCTTGAAATTTTTCTATTAAACTTTTAATTTCTGGCCTCATAATTGATAGATATTTGTAAATTGACATGGAATTATCGTTTTAAATTTGTTAAAATGTATTGCTTGAAAAGACCGTGTATTGAGGATAAAAACTTCAACATCTATGATATTTTCAGGTTTTTCGTTAAGAGTTTTGTCAATTTCTTCGATCATTTCAGACTTAGTTTTATCGTTTGTTTCAATGGACAATTTTTCAGCGATTGATTGAATTTTTTCATCATTAAATAGATTGAGATCTTTTTTATCTTCCTTAAAGTTTTTCTTTAATTCACGCAATTTTTCTATATTGTACATCTTTTCATGATCGACAACTTGATTTTCTTTAGCCCATTGTCTTAAAAAATTCAGTTCTTTCTCGTAAATTTCTTTGTTTTTGGCATGGATTTTTGGAGCCATAATGTCGATCATAGTTTTTTTCTTAAAATTTCTTTTTTGCAAAACGGACATGTTACTTTTTCACCCTCCATTTATATAAGAAAAATTTTAACTAGCGATTTTTTTTTCTAAATTCCAATTTTATAGTGAATTTTCGAGAAATATCCTTCAAATTATCAACTTTTAAGCTAAAACTTCGCAATAATTAGAGATAATTCGGTAGATTTTTCAAAAAATTCTAGTACCAGTTTGTATGTACATTAAAAAGTTGATAATTTGAAGGATATTTCTCGAAAACTCACTATAAAATTGGAATTTAGAAAAAATCGCTAGTTAAAATTTTTGTCCTTTATAAATGGAGCTACTAAAGGAATTAAATGAAGTTGGTGATTTAAAGTTCAAAGAATATAAGAAGTTGAATGAATTAGAAGAAAATAAGAAATACAAAATTTTGAATCTGGAGAAAATGAAAGATAAATTCGGGTTTACAATAATTGCCGAGTTGGAAGATTATAAAGTACACTTACCGAACAGATTTTTGACTGTTTTGGATGAAAAAAAGATTAAAGAATTGAATAAACATAATAAATTACACTTGGTTGTTACTGGAAAAGAAGACTATTAAAGATAAAGACTGTGGTTACTATCAATTTTGTAGAGTAGGAAGATTTTTTTTCGTTTATTCGTAGCAGACATTTCAAATAGATTGATTTGACAGCTCAAGAAAGTAGAAGCAAACAGCTATAGATTCGGTAATTTTTCATTCGTGAGTTACTGTTTGATTTTACAGATTCGTTTATTGTCCTTTAAACAGTATTTTCAGTTAT